>NC_056747.1:604304163-604419163 GCF_019279795.1 Protopterus annectens
GGGAAAGTTATGTTGGATTGTACTGAATTACCAAAACATTGTACTACAGGCTGTATCTGCAACCTTTTGCTTCTCCAAGTCATTTTTCCTTGATGTACTTAAGTACAGAAATCTGGAAATGAGACATGCAAGACAAGAAAGCAAGATCCCACACACTCAACAATAGGATACTAAATTAATTCTGTCACACATGTAGATAGTCTTCAGCTGTTTTTTTGCCACAGAATGATTAAAAAAACCCTGAAACTGACTTTGACATTCCAGGTTTGCTTAGAGGCTCAGGTAATGTAGGAGACAGTTGGGAATAGTGGGAGTCTGTGGTCAAAACCTCTTCACCATCTCGGGAGGACAGCACCGGAGGTACAGTCCAGTAGCACTGCTGACTCCTGGAGGAGGTCATCCACAAGAGCAGACACTGGACCAAGCCAAATTTATAACTTACGTAGTGTCATGCACTACAGCTGGGAAACAGCAAGTGCTTAAAAGCACATGTATACCCAGACTTCAGTGGCATGCACACTGAACGCAAGTCAAGGGGCTTATTTCATAACAGAAAAATATAGTGATTAAGTATAAAAAAAACTGAAAAAGGAAAAAAATTGCTGTCTAGGACCAAGAAGGAGCAGGTGCCAAGTTGGAAGCAATCTCTCCTTTTTCTGAACAAGCAAATAAGGTCACTGGTGAAGTCCTCTAAGGCTAACTTTGAGTCCAAATTGGCCACATCCACTAAGAACAATGACAAGGCCTTTTTCACATACGTCGGCAATCTCAAAGTTAACACCCAAATCTGCTCTGAACTGGTGGTCAAACATCACATACACAAATGCCGTAGATATAACCAACCATCTGGCAGACAGGTTCACTGAAAACTTCACCCCCCTGTCCCTACCATCAGTAAACCAGGACATCCCCAGCACCTGACCACTTCCCCTCATTACCAAGGAGCAGGTCTTTAATGCCTTCTCAAAGGCAAAAAATACAACCTCCGTGGACCTGACAGCATCCCTGGCTGCATCTTACATGAACTCAGGCATGAACTCTCAGCACCATTAAGCACCCTATTCAACCAAAGCCTGAGCACTGGCTTCGTCCCAGCTGAATGGAGGACAGCCACTGTCATCCCTCTACATAAAGATGGAGCATCCACCGACCCAGGCAATTATAGGCCCATCAGCCTAACTAGCCTGATCTGCAAGGCCATGGAATACATAATCATGGACCTTATAAACAAGGACATTGGCAACCTCCAAATGCTTGACCCCACACAGTTTGGTTTTGTCAAAGGGAGATCATGTCTGGTAAACTTGGTCGACTTCTTTGAAACAGTCACCAAAGCCATGGACGAGGGAAAGACTATGCACACTGCCTACCTTGACCTAGCCAAAAGCCTCTGACACTATTCATCACGCCAGCATAACAAATAAACTCTCCCAGCTAGGCATCAACCCATATATTACCAGATGGGTAGCTAACTGTCTCACTGATGGAACCCACTCAGTCAAAATAAGAGAAGCCACTTCTAGTGTTAGACCTGAAACGAGCAGCGTACCCCAAGGATTGGTCTTAGGGCCTCTACTGTTTGGGATATACTTTTCTGAGGTGCAAGCCAAAACCAGTGGTCTGTGGCTGACCAAGTTTTGCAGATGACTGCAAGCTTGGTGCTATCTTAAATTCCCCTAGTGATGTGAACATCCTCCAAGAGGGTCTTATCCAAACTAATGACTGGTACCATACGCATTGCCTCAAACTAAATGCCAAGAAATGCATCATTATCCCCTCTGGGGAAAATGGCATCCCCACTAATTATCACATTAATAACAATGTGCTAAGCATGCAATCAGTTGTGAGAGACTTGGGCTACCAAGACTGATAGCAAACTGACTTTTGACCACCACCTTGCCTCCATTGTACAGAAGGCTTTCTACATGGCCCACCTCATACGTAAGGGTATTTCATCCAGGATCAAGGAGGCCATAACATCCCTGTACTCTGCCTTATAAGACCCATTACAGACTAAAATGCCCCCTTCGGCATGTACCTTGCCAAGCACATGCAGAGCTGGGGAGACCACAGTGGTTCCTGACCAGGAAAATCCAGGGTCTCAAAACACCTATCCTATACAGATAGGCTAAAATCCCTGTCTCTCTATTCAGTCTCTTACAGACTGCTCAGATGTGACCTTTATCCAGCATACAAGGCTGTCTCAGACCCAGCCTTGATGGAGTTGAAGCATATCCATAAGTCAAACTCCACTTGTGCAACTCGCATGCAAAGCCTCAACCTGGTCTGTGACATTAACAGAACTTGTTGGTGAGATAGATTTGTGTCCCAAAGGCTCCCCCATCTGTGGAATAGACTCCCTCTCCATGTTACGGAGAATACCTCACTAGCCCTTTTAAGAGAAACCTGGATGACTGTATGGGAAAAGTACAGTTGTGTACACTTACCATAAATGTAGATGTTTCGAGTGTATTCACTGTTGCAGTCATCACACTTGGGTTATTTGCCTGCAGATGGCCTTCAGTCGGCCTGAATACCAGAGTCTTGGGATTTCTGTTTTAGATGCTGCCACCTCTTCCATGATGTCAGGTCGTTAGGGGTATAAAACATGCAGCCGATGCCATTACATCCATTTTTCTTGCCCCAGATGTCAGGAGCCCCCAAAATAGAAAGCAATTACATGGTGTGGAATGCCTCCAGTAAAAAGTAAATACCATAGCCATAAGATATGGCCAAAAAGAGGATAGGTAGAAAGCATAGAAGAGTCAGGGGGCTGGAGGGAGGGTAACCAGAACTGCAACAGTGAATATACTCGAACATCTACATTTATGGTAAGTGAACACATCTTTACTATATTCTTCGTGTCTCACTGTTGCAGTCATCACACTTGGGTTGTTTCCCAAAGCTGAGGAAGGGTGGAGGCAGTCAAGTAATAGTAGGGCTGGCTAGCAGGCTTTATGACTGCTGTGGCAAACCCAGCTCTGGATTTAGAAAAGATAGGTAAGTGGTAATGCTTGGTGAAGGTGTGTACAGAACTCAAGGTTGCAGCTTCCAGGATGTCCCTGGTAGGGACTCCCCTGAGAAATACTGTAGAGGATGAGGTAGCCCTAGTGGAATAAGTTCTGATCCCCTGTGGGGTAGGTTTTCCATGGTGTTTGTAGCAGAAATGGATGCAGTGTTCTATCCATTTGGAAATGATTTGCTTTGAAATGGCCTTGTCCTCTGCCCCTGTAGCAAAGCTGACTAGCAGCTGGTCAGATTTTCTGAAAGGCCTAGTCCTGTCAAGGTAGAAGCTGAGTTGTTTGTGTATGTCCAAAGAGAGCAGGATCCTTTCCCCTTTATTCTGAGGATTAGGGAAAAAGGTTGGTAAATTGATGGATTGGTTTAGAGCCACATTGGATACCACCTTGGGCATAAAAGATGGGTTAGTCCTGAGGGAAACCCTGTCAGCATGGAAAATAATGAAGGGTTCCACAGCCATTAGTGCCTGTAACTCAGACACTCTTCTTGCTGAAGTGATGGCTAGAAGTAAGGCTGTTTTCCAAGAGAGGAATTTTAACTGTGCTGTAGCAGCAGGCTCAAAAGGGGGAAGTGTGAGCTTCTCTAGTGCAAAGTTAAGATCCCAGGCAGTGGTGGGAGCTCTCCTCGGGCATCTTAAATTGTTAGCTCCTCTCAGGAACTGTTTGGCCAGAGGGTGCGAAAAGAGAGGTGGCTCAGTATTATAATGAGCTGAGATGGCCGAGGCATGAATCTTAATAGAAGAGAAGGATAGGCCTTTGTGGAGCACCTCTGCTAAGTCATCTAGGATTTGAGGTAAGGTGGACACAGTTGTGTCCTTTCCTTGAGACTGGCTCCAAGAACAGTATCTTTTCCATTTTTCTGAATAGGATTTCCTACTACTAGGCCTTCTGGCCTCAAGGATGACGTCCAGCACCTGTTTGATGAGGGTTTCTGGGGGTGTATTCAGGGAATAAGCCAGGCTGCAAGGTTCAGGGTTTGCAGCTGAGGATGCAAAATATGTCCCTCCTGCTAGGACAGCAGGGAGGGGGTCTGATGTAGGTGCCAGGATGGCATTGCTGCCAGACTGCGTAGGAGTGGGTACCAGTGCCGGCGGGGCCAGTCCAGTGCAATAAGGATTGTCCTTGGCTTGCCTGTTTGATCTTGAGTAGTACTTTTGAGAGGAGGGGCAGAGGGGGAAAGGCATAAATTGAGAGGTTTTCCCATGTAAAGGATAGGGCATCCACTTTCCATGCTTGGCTGTGGGGATTTCTAGTGCAAAATTTGCTCAATTGATGGTTTTGGGTGAAGGAAAAGAGGTCCACCTCTGGTGTCCCGCGCCTGTAGGTTAGAAGTTTGAATGAGTTGGGTTCCAGTTTCCACTCATGTGGGTCCAGTAGATTTCTGCTTAAGTCTGCCAGTGAACTTTGTTTGCCTGGCAGGAACTGAGCTTGCAGGTGCACTTGGTTGCTCAAGGTTGCGTTCCACAGGGCCATGGCTAACCTGCAGAGTGGGTAGGAATGAGTTCTCCCCTGCTTGTTTATGTACTACATAACTGTGGTGTTGTCTGTCTTTATCAAGAGTTGTCCTGGAAGGATAAGGTATTTGAAGGCTGTCAGAGCATTCTGTACAGCTAACAATTCTTTTTGATTGATATGTAGGTGAATTTGTCCTGGGCTCCATTTGCCTTGAATGCATTTGCCAGCCATGTGAGCCCCCCATGCATAGTCTGATGCATCTGTTGTCAGGGTTTGGATGGTGAGGGGTTGAGTGAAAGGGAGTCCCTTGTTGTGGTTGCAAGCCTCTGCCCACAAAAGGAACTCTGCCCTAAGACAAGGAATGATAGGAATAATTGTTTCCAGGTCCTGATAATGTTGGCAAAAGAGACTTTTTAAGTACCATTAAAGTTTCCTCATATGCAGTCTTGCATATGGAATTAGTAGAATGCATGAGGCCATGAACCCTAGGGCTTGCAGTATTTTTCTTGCAGATCGCTGGGTTCTGGTGGCCATTAGTTTGAAGTAGTTTGTCAAATAAACCTGCTTTTCTGGAGTAAGGAATGCCATCTGGGAAGTTGTGTTCAAGCTTTCTCCCAGGAATACAATCTTTTGGCCTGGCACCAGGTGTGATTTATTTTTGTTGATGGTGTACCCCAGAGAAGTTAGAAGTCTCTTTACAAATGCCAGGTGCTGAAGTAGCAATTCCTGACTGTCCGCCTGAATCAGGCAATCGTCCAAGTATGGATAAATTTGAATTTTTCTCTGCCTGCAATATGCAATGGCTGGAGCCAGGCACTTTATGAATACCCTGGGCGCAGTAGATAAGCCAAAGGGAAGTGCAGATAACTGATAGTGCATACAGCCTGCCCTGAAACGTAGATATCTCCTGCAAGATCCCCCTATGGGGATGTGCAGATAAGCTTCTTTTAGGTCTAGGGTGACTAGCCAGGAGTCCTTGGCTAGCATAGGAAGCAGCTGTTGTAGTGTAAGCATTTTGAAGTTTGGGACCACCAGGAAGGTGTTTAGAATGGACAGGTCCAGGATAGGGTGCCAAGAGCCCTCTTTTCTGGGCACCAGGAACAGTCTGGAGTAGAAACCCTGTCCTCTTTGCTCTATTGGAACAGGCTGAATAGCCCTGATACTGAGAAGAGAACGTACTTGCTTTTGAGCCTCTGCCCACTGGTTTGGAGGAAGGTCTGATAACCCACTTGGGGTTGGCAGTGAGTGGAAGTAGAATCTGTATTCCTGGGATACAATGATTAGGACCCATCGGTCCTGGGTAATGGACATACAGTTTTTTGCATGCAGGGTGAGTTTTCCTCCTAGGGGTGCAAGTACTTGGGCATGGCTGGGAAGATGATAGACAAGTCATTGTGAAAATTTTCCATAAGGAGGTGGCTTACCACTCCCTGTTTTGAGGGGGGAGCACTCCATTGTTCAGATCTCTGTGTACCCTGAGACTGTAGCCTTGGTGGTCTGTTGCCCTTGGGTTTGGGCTGAGAAGACCTGGTAGGGACTTGTAAAGGACAATTTTTTTGAAGGCCAATGCCTACTGAATCTAGGTGGCTGTACCTGTAAGAAATCTTTAACAGTTTGCATAGATTTAGCTTTTTCCTCCATCTTTTTAAGAACCTCTTCTGCTTTTGTGCCAAACAAACATTCCTGGTTTAATGAAGCATGTAGAGATTTTGCTTTGACATGGTCTGGCAAGATTTGTTTCTTCAGCCAGGCATGCATTCTCAGTAAAGACCCAGTGACAGCAGCCCTGCAAGATGCTTCTAAGGCATCAAACCACACTGCAAAGTATGTTTACTGACTTGGTTTGCAGAATGCATTAATGCTTGTAAATCTTTATTTTCTGCAAAATCTGGAAGCAACAACATTTTTGTTTATATAGTTCCATAATATGTTGCTGGTACTTCAACATGTGAAACTGGCAATTTAAAGCCCTGATGGCAAGCGTTGCAGAGGTATATACCTTCTTGCCCTATTCTGTCCAAAGCCCTCGAATCTCTGTCCGAAGGGGTAGGATTTTTGGCTGTAGTAGCCTTAATACCTTTAGGTCCCTGGGAAATGGTCTCTGGATCCGCAGTGGGATTCTCAAAGAGAAATTTGTGAGAGTCAGGTACCCTGTAGTACCTGTCAGGCTTTCCAGGAGCTGGTGGTAAAGTATCAGGAGTAAGACTGGATTCCAAGAAAACATCATCTGCAATATCCAGGACAGGGGTATAGCTAGAGGCCTGTGCTGAGGCAAGTCTAAAAATTCTCTGAGTCTCTTTTTGGACTGTGGGTAGTCCTGGCATTCCCAGCGGAAATGCTCTCGTAAGGTATGCAAGGTTTCACCAAAAGAAAAATCCTCTGGAGGGGAGGCAGAGGGAATGGAATCCTCTGCATCTGAATCCTCATAGGTAGATAAGGGTATGTTCCTGGTAATCAGAGGGATCAGAGTCATCAGACTCATGGCCTGTTGAATCAGAAGGGAAATCAATTTGTAGTATTTCAGAGGGGGAAGGCTGGCTTCCCTAATTAGAGCTATAAGGTCTTCAGCCATTCTAAGCATTTGCTTCTGTGGCATGGGAGCTTAAGCATGTGCTTTGGTCGTCAGTTTTCTAGGCGTAGTGTGAACTTTGGGCCTGAGAAACTTGGTCGTTTTAGTCTTTAACGAAGTAGTCAGTTTGATACGAACACTGGAAGGTCGGAATACACCCTCAGAACCCAGAGCTTGCACAGCGGCTCCGGACCCATTCAAGGTAGAGACATCCGCAGGTTCTATAATCAAAGAAGCATCTCGCGGCATACCGGACTCTGAATGGGTCTCAGCAGAGGCCTGCGAATCTGTAGAAGTGGGTACCAGCAGCTGCGAAGGCACCTCACTGAGTACCAGCAGACTGGCAACTAGCTTAACGGAAGCATTGGTGGCAGTTTTGGACCTATGTGGTCTGTCTCTGTCTTTATCCTTACATTTTTCCAGAAGATCGGTAGTTGGATGGCTTACTGAAGCCATTTCGGAATACGGAGAATGAGAGAGAAAGAATTTAGTAGCAAAGATAGCCCGACGACGAATAGTTTGGGTGTTAAACAAGGCACAAAAATGACAGCGAGGGACGTCGTGGTCTGGGCCTTAACAGGTGATGCAGTAAGAATGAAAATCTCCATGAGGTATTTGCTTTCCACAGGCAAGACGATTGTTAACTTTTTCTGATATCGGTTAGAGCAAGAAAAAAGAATCCCGAATGGGATACTTAGCTTTAGAAGACTTCAGGTTTGAAACTCAAAAAACGAAAATTTTGGGTAGCGGCCAACAGGTACTTGCAAACTGCTTTTGCTCCCGCACGGCAAGAAAAGGTGATGTAATGGCGTCGGTTTTATATCCCTGATGACCTGACGCCATGGAAGAGGCGACAGCATCCGACACAGAAATCTCAAGACTCTGGCATTTGAACCGACTGAGGGCTACCTGCAGGCAGATAACCCAAGTGCGATGACTGCAACAGTGAAACATGAAGAACATCAGAAAATACGCCCCTGGGATCCCACCTGTGTCCCTGCTGGAGAGGGGAAACAGGTGCTGACTTTGTGGGAACATGGGAAAAATTCTTGGCTAGGCTTATAAGGGCCTCCGGGCCAATAGCCTAGTATCATACTATGAACCTATAAATATGACACCACTAAAGCTTCCCTGTATTTTTCCAAGAGGACAATTAGCATTTATCCATAATCCAAGGTTCACCCAACATCCATACCTTCAGGCAACAGTGTACAAAGTTGTCGCAGTACATGGTCTGAACACAATCAAGAGGTCAAAACAGCACCAAGAAACTGCTCATATCCTTTGACTCTGTAGATATAAATGCTGGACAATCCCTGGAATTTCTGAGATTTATGAGAGGCAGAATGGCAAACAAGGCAATGGACAAATGTGCTCTGGGATACTCTGAGACAGAAAAGGCTGTTCAACACTGAAAATGGGCACTTCCAATCAGCAAAGGCTGCATTCTTAAAAGCACACCCCAACAGACAAATTTCCATCTGCTTCTATCCCCCCCTCCCAAAAAAAAGTGATGGGTTGTATTTGTTGACAGAAACAAGGATGACACAGCTACTCAAAAGAGGTCTTCGTCTGAGCAGAGGCCCTGAGGAAGGAAAATATAAAAGACTCACTTGTCCCTTTCAGCCACTGACACCTAAAGATACACATTTCCCTCAGCATGTTCAACTCTGTCAATGCACATTCTACAGTGCCGAAGGAGCAGCTTACTGGTTAACATTTCTACTTCCTAGCTTCACAGCCCTGGGTTCATCCCTAACCTCTATTTACTCTCATGTGTCAATGCTTCTGCCTCATAGCTACAGGTTCCTGTGTTCAGTCTTGGCCTCCAATTATACTGAATGTGCAATGTTTTTCGTCTGTCTTTGTCAAGGTTTTCCAGGTACTATGGTTGGTTTCATATTACTTGCCCAGAGAAGTAACCACAGAATACCCTCTCACTATAACATCTTGCCAAAAATGTATTAAGATGAATGTCACATAAATAGTAACTACTTTAGATGTATAAAAAGGCAGACTGATGCAAAATGGGGTAAAAGGCATCTTGAGAAACTAAAGTTGCCAAAAATGCACCATGTGAAAAACACCAACCCAAAACAGCAGAACATGTACTGAAAATAAGCATCCAAAGTACTGCAATATGAGATAAGAATCATGTTTAAAGGAAGGAAAGCCCCCCTACACCTCACATTAGGGGGGTGTATTCTTCCACACTCTTGATCATTATCACTCTGAAGTCACACATCCCGAAGGATGTGCAGCCTCAACTGAGAATACTGAAGCAGTGCAGTGGGGAGGAAGATGGTATTTTGCTCCCCACAAAAGAAAAAAATATCACAGCTACACTTCACAGATAGTTTGAAAACCTACAGTAATGCTACAGTTCTTAAGTGTCCCTTTCAGTGTATTCTTGTGATGTAACATTAAGCATAAGTTGTTACTGTACTTTGAAATCAGCACTACACAGTCTCCTTAGCTCACAGAATCAGCACAACTGGAAGTAATTATTAGTACTGCATGTAATTGTTTCATTGATACCAACAGGAAATTGAATTTGGGAGATAAATAGTATATGAACTGAGAGGAAATAACTCAGCAGTCTTTGGGTACTGAAAAAGCAATGTCTATTTTTTTTTCCTTTTGGTCATCTATAGATGACCATCACCTACACCCAGTGCTTCTCCTCAATTACTGGACACTCAATGCAGACTTACCCCAAGACCTAATATTCAGGAACAGGGGAGACTGAGGGATTCCAGTGCTGCATCATACTGAAATTAATATTTTGTTTTATGCTCCACCATAAACCCCAGCCCATGCACACAGTGAGTATTGACATAAACTTCATAATCCTATGCGAAGGTCTGCTGGTCATATACCAAGTTATTTTATTTGGTTGTGCTGTACCACTCATCACTGAAGTTGGGTAGCATTCACCCAAAAAACTCCCACTACCTCCTTTGGGATAGGTGAACTGGCAAAATGCTGCTAATTTCTTACACCACTAGCCACCTCTGGAGGAGACAGAACTGCTAACTGAATCCATGTTTCTTTCTCCTCAGCTGTATTCCCTCTGTGCCTCAGAGATGGTGAGAAGCACTTTCACAGAGATATTTACTAAGTGTTTTTGCTTTTTCTTCAATAAAATAGCACATTCTATATGCAGTACCTATTTGTGGAAGCCTAATTCCATGGTTCAATCATTTTATCTCCTGTTCTGAAAATATATTATTGGTGAGATGAGATTCAGTGACCTCAAAAAGCTATGTGCTCATTAGTCTACTGTTTAAGAGAGTCACAGGATTGATATACCTCAGTAGGCAAAGAATATATACAAGGTTGCCTTCATATATGACAATCATTAGATGCTGTACCTGAATATATTGTGCTTACTAAACAGAGGAGGGAAACAGTGATGTATTGGGTTTTGTTCATCTAAAACTCAATACAGCAATTAATGAGCATTGGTCATTCATTTTGCAAAGTCCTCTTTACAGTGGAACATGATCTTTTAAGGCTAATGAAATTAATGTTAGAAAATGGAATATGCAGCCTCCTGCACCCCAGATGTGGCACCCCCCCCCCCAACACCTTATCTCCAAATATACTAATTCTGAAGTCACATAGCCTTGGACTATAAAGGAAAAACACTTTCATACAAAAAGTAAGCTTTCCCCTTTACTCCAAAAGTTGGTTTGAACTCACAATCAGTATTTTATACGCCAAGCATGTAGAAGCAAAGTTGCCACATTGGTGGAGGTTGTGCGGTCTATGCCAAACAACCATAAACATATGCACATAGCAAAGTTACTTTTACTGACAGAGTCACAGCTGTTGACAAACCATACAGCTGTCAGTCTCTGCTTTCACTACTTCACTTTTGAAAGCTCATGATTTGACAGATTATATGTTTTCAGGAGGAGTTGTGCTGTAAAAGTACAAAATTAAATCCTATGCTGCACATGTGTACTGCTTACTAATATATATGACACATGAGCTTCCTTACCTACATTTGTTTTATCAGCATTTTTTGCAGGGGGGTAAGGGCCCTGCATTCACCACATCTCACACTTAGTTATATTCTTACTCCAAGGAATATGCATGGGCCTGTAACAGTCCCCCTTTTAGTGAGAGATATTGCCACAGTATATCTACACTTTATCGGGGGATTTTCTGTTGACAGGCATTTAGAGAAGGTTTTTTAACTGTGGTTCATTTAAGCAGAGTTAGTTTGATTGTGAAAGCCAAAAGTGCACTGTCAGTGGATTTGCTCTACTATAGTGCAATATGTGTAGTTAGTACAATTAATTTATAGAGCCTCTCTCATAAGGGGTGCCATGCGGGTTTATTCCCTTTAAATTTATATGTATATATATGTGTGTATATATATATATATATATATATATATATGTGTGTGTGTGTGTGTGTATATATACAGTTCTTGGTCTCAGGGAAGCTTGTTGCCACTATTATGCAAAAACAAAATATAAACTACTACCAGGGAGTGAAGCAATGCAGCTGACCATCGGGGTGTATGGGGCTTGTCTTCACTTAAAAAGGAGCACAACTCCCTATCAGAAAGAAGACCCATAACTCCAAGTCCTACAACTTCCAAAAGTTAACTGCAACTGTCACAAAAAGCTAATGAGTGCCTAAACTTGGGGGAGTTCCTCCCGTGCACCCTCTATAACATTGCTACTTGCATGTTACCTTAGAAGGTTAGTGCATCTTGGAGTATGGGGAATGCAGCCTTGAATTTAGCATATATTTCCTCTATCCACACATACAGTCTCACTATACCAAGGATCACAATTCTGGCCCTTAGAATTTGAAGACAAACTCACGTATTTGATACCATTTCAGTAACAGTTTTGGTGTTTTGCCTTTCAGTCAGCAAGTGCTATGCAGCTGGCTGGTATTCATGTCAACCCCCATCTCACTGAGAAACTGGAAACTCTGTTCTATGGATATGGACAGAAAAATACAAGCACGGAATGTTTTTAGTCCCTTTAGTTTTATACATTGGCCAGGCATATTTTTATCAACAAGTTGTGGATAGCAATTAATAAAGAGCTGAAGGACTTTATCTGGGAGGGGAAGACGGCAAGAGTCAAGTGGGATAAGCTGATTTTTCCCGGAGAACAAGGTGGTTTGGGATTACCTGATTTGAAGGTGTATTTCAGAGCTGCACAGTTAAGGCTCTTATACACAGCACAAGTAGAAAGCTATAATTCAAAGTGGAAAGGGATGATGACAAAACAGGGGAAGCTCAAGAAACAAGGAGAGAATGGGTTTTTGGACACAGATCCTTAAGGAGAATAACAGCCGTACAGAATATGATATTCATAAAGTAGTATTCTAAGAACTAAACGAACATGGGAATGGAGAAAGGAGATTCTGCCGATAGGGATGACTGCAATTAGGGATACACGCAATAAACAAGAGGTGACTGGAAGAAACCAAGGTATTGGGAGAAAATAATTAGAGAGGGAAAGGTAGCAGAATGGGAAGAAGCCAAGAATTTATTTGGATTGCAGGCTACAGATTGCCTTCCCTATCAAGGATTGATATCAGAGTATAGGCAAAAAGAAGAAATAGGGGGATCCTAAGCAAAGGACCAGTACTGGTAGACTTTTTAGCTGAACCTAGAACAGACGCTGCTATTAAAAAAGGATAATTAGTAGAGCATTTAAAATAACTGCAGAGGTGGTGCTGCGGTAGCATTGTTGCCTCACAGTAAGATGCTGTCCTGTTCGATTCTCAGCTAGAGCGTCTTCTGTGTGGAGACATGTGTGAATGGGCATACCTTCATTGAAGGTTGTGCATCAGGGCCGGCAACTCGACACGTAAAAATCTACTACCAATCATTAGCGGACCGGAGTTCCGCTGTGGCAACCCCTAACCGGGAAAAGCCAAAAGACACAACAAGTAGAGCAGCTAAAATATTGCATTAAAACTATAAGAATCAAACAGAGGATGTTAGAAAGGATTGGGAAGAAAGACTGGATATGCAATTCACAAAGAAACCATGGGGGGGTATAAGTATGTCTCGCAAATATCCAACAAAGTTTAGAAGATTTAGGATCTTTGATTGAAAGTGTTTACATGCGCATTTTTATATGCCAAGTAGACTCCAAAGAATTTTTCCTCAAGTAGACAGCAAATGTTGGTGGTGAAATGGGGAAGAAAGAGGTAATTCGGAACATATTTTTGGGAGTGTAATGAGTTGACAGACTTTAAAAATTCTCTGCAGAGTATTAGAAATACTGGGTGAGCAAACTGGCATAATTAAGTAAATTATGTTTTGAGCTATGATACAGAATCTGAACTGCCTAGACATAGTAAGGCCTTGTTGCATCTAATTATGGTGGCTCTCAAAAAAGCAATTACTAAAAAATGGAAATCAAAGTCTAAATCAACTATACTAGCAGTAGTGAATATAGTAACAGAGATAAAACTGGAAATGGGATCTTTAGAAAAGGGTAGGGGCAAATTACATAGAAGAAATGGGAATTGTGTGAACAATACATGCAAAATAACATTTTAGAGGAGAAATAAGGTTTAAAAGAAGGCAGGATTTGAATGAGCTATGTAATGTTTGACAGTGACTGCATAGATTATAAGTGATGTATGTTTGCAAATAAATATTTGTCAATATTGTTTGTTTTCATTTATATAAATGTATAATTGCTTATGTCATTAAGCAATAATTTAATAAAGATATTTCTTGTTTTAAAAAAGTCTGTTCAAACATCCTTCATAATAAATGCTGGCATTCAGTAATATGCTTGGTGAACGTCTTTTGAATGTTGAATATTTTCCAGTAGTATTTGATCTCCTTTGCAATATTAAACAAATAAGGAGTTATATTCAGAAACTGATCTTATGTAGGTTGTAAATATTTAAGTAGAACCTTCCCTAATCTATCTATTGGCAGTTTTTTAATATTTTCATAACTTGCATTGCCTTTAATCTGACTGCACAAATGTTATTCTTAAAGACTGTTATGCAGACACAAATTTCATTATAGTCAAAAATCTAATTAATAATATCTGGAATCCATGTTGAATTTGTGTGCACATTTGAATGTACCGAAGTACAAAACACCACCTTTTTTCAGTATTTCTATGTAAATCATTATCGCTCAACTATTTGTATATCTCCTGGACATGTGAAATAAATTTAATACAATCAGTGGCATTAGTTAAAAATGTACCTATTTTAATGTCATTTGCATATCTGAACACACTGTCTGTGTTATTATTAGGTAAAAAAGAAAATACAAAACTAAAGAGTAATGGACCCAATACACATCCCTGGGGGGCACTAAAACCAATTTCTGACCAACTAGAAAAGTGACCATTCAATTTAACATGTTGCTTCCAGTTATTTAACCAACCCCTTTACTCAACTAATAACATATGGTTTAACATTCTAGGTGAGCAGGGAGTTGATTAATATCATGTGCAGCATATGGTCAAAGGCTTTTGATAAGTCCAAATAGACCACTCCAATACTGATGCCATTGTTCAAGGCTTCACTAACATCATAAAAGTGGACAAGACTGGTAAATGTAGAACACTTACTCATAAAACCATGATGGCTATACAGCTCAAATTAATTTCTTTTCCCTCACATAAAACAGCCGACAAGCACCTTTTTGAAATATTTATTTAATGCTGATATATGACTAATAGAATATTATACAATGACTGGCCATTAGCATTCAAAAAGTAGTATGCTGATTGGTCAGCCCAACCAGCGTGTCCGTTGTAAATCCAAGCATATACCAATAGAAAAAGGTCCGGTCGCCCGGGCTTTCCTCCATTGATATATACTCTAACTTTTAAATTTTGAATAAATAAATAAATAAAATTAGAAATCTGGGCAGTCCGGACATATGAGAAAGAAAGGATGGAGAAAATACTAGGAAAATAATCAGGTACATTATTCAAAACTAAAGAAATATACCTGGTTTTCCTTGCATTCCCTCCATTCTGTCTCTCTCCTACCCCTAAAGTGTAGGAAACCTTTTATTTTTATTTAAAAAAAAAAAAAGGGAAGCAACAAGGACCTTCCCTTTCTCTGTTGCTTCCTTTCCATCCAAGGTGTGAATAACCTTCTCACTAGCAGATTGTGGAGAAGGAGAAAAGGAAAGAACCTAGATAGACTGATTAAGAGACAACTTACCAACCACTTGGGCATAAATGAAGGATTAGTACACAGAAACACCTTGTACCTATGAAAAAATCAAAAAGGAAGGAATAGTCATCAGATCTTGGACTTCAGAAACTCTCTTGGCTGAAGTAAGGGCAACCAACAAAGCAGTCTTCCAGGTGGAGTGTTGCAAACAAGAAGAAAAGGTGGGCTCAAAAGGAGCCTGAGTCAGTTTTTTCAAGGACAATATTCTGGTCTCAAGAGGAAGGAATAGGTTTTCTTGGAGGCCTGATACAAAGCATGCCTTTAAGGAATTGTTTGCCCTCAAAATAAGAGGGCAATGGTGGATTCAAGGTCAGACAAGCAGGGATCGCTGACAAGTGAGTTTTAACAGAAGAATATATTAAGCTAGCATGAAACAATTTACACAAGTAAGAAAGGAGCACAGGGGACCCCCCACTGAAAAGGGGATCCTGGTTATGCTTGAGACACCAAACAGTAAATCTTTTCTATTTAGCCATATAGGATTTTCTGATAGTGGATTTCCTGGCCTTCCTGGCCTCCAGCAGAAACCTAATCA
This sequence comes from Protopterus annectens, assembly GCF_019279795.1. Lineage (NCBI taxonomy): Eukaryota > Metazoa > Chordata > Ceratodontiformes > Protopteridae > Protopterus > Protopterus annectens. Next base: position 604,319,945 of record NC_056747.1, read on the forward strand.
TGGCCCCAGAAAGCTGGTGTCAACATGGGATCAAAATCTTATCATACAAAGTGCCAATTGAAGAGTGGTCAAGTGAGGGTGGATGAAAGACCCCTTGTCTTGAGTGAGAAGATCCACCCGGTGAGGTAACTTGTGAGGATTGTCCCTAGCTAGGTGAAAGAGGAGGAGGAACTAGTACTGTCTCTGCCAAAAGGGAGTCACCAGCAAGATTCTTTGGGAGTCCTTCCTGATCTTGTGAAGGGCTCTGGGAGGAAAAAGAAGAGGAGTGTAAGCATAGAGAAAGACCCACTTCCAAGAAAAGGACACATTGTCTACCTTCCAAGTCAGAGGACTTGGGACTCTGGAACAGAAGAGAAGAAGTTGCCTCTTCAGAGGGGAGGCAAAAAGATCCACTTGAATATCCCACCAATGTCCAGAAATACCTCTCTGTGAAGCATCCAAGCGTGAGGTTGTGTCCTGGACCTGCTTGTTCAGTCTACCACTAAGCTGTGTTCTGAAGAGATGTAGACCACCTGAAGAGATACCTGATGGCAGAGAGCCAAATCCCAGGCTTGAATGGCTAGTCTGCAAAGATAAGAACTTGTGAACTCCCTATTTGTTGATGTAACACATGACTGTGTTGTTGCCTGCAAAGACCTTTAAAGGGTATAGAGACCAAAGAGAAAGGAAAACCTGAACAGCAAGAACAAGTGCTCTCATTTCTTTTATGTTGATGTGGTCCACCCTCTGATGAAGTGACCATAAACCCCGAACCCTTACATTGTTGATAGAGACTCCTCACCCCAGACTGGAAACATCTGTGAATAGCTCTGAGCAGGGGTATGAGTCTAAAAAGGCAGTTCTTTATTGAGGGAGATTTGTTGAATCCACCTGTGTAACTCGAGTTTGAGACAAGGAAGGAAAGGAAGTGGAAACTCCAGAGGGTGGCAATGCTGGCGCCAAACAGTCTTTGGGTACCAATGAAGATTCCTCATGTGAATCTTGACAAAGAGGAATATGAGAATGGTAGATACCATGAGCTCCAGGAGTCTGAGAAATTCCCTTGTATAAATGAGAGAACTGGGAAGCAAAGACTGGAAGTAGGTTGTCAGAGACAGAACCTTGTCAGAAAAAGAAACCAGCACTGGCATGGTTTGAATCCTGCAATCCAGAAAAATGTGGTCTTGAGAAAGAATCACATTGGACTTCTTGAGATGGATGGTGAATCCCAGATTGCACAAGAGGAGTGTGGTGAAGTTTAGATGCTGCAAATGCCTGCACTGGGATGCAGCCTGAAGAAGCAGGTCTTCCAGATATGGGAATATTTGGATACACTGAAGTCTGCAAAAGGCTATGACAGGAGTCAGACATTTGGTGAACACCCTTGGGGCAACAGAAACACCAAAGGGCAAAGCAGAGAGATGCAAATGAGTGGAAGAACCAGAGAAACATAAAAACTTCCTGAAAAGATGGTGAATGGGGATAGGAAGATAGGTATCATTTAGGTCTAGTGAGACAAAAAATAACTGTGGAAGGAGGAGGGAAGAAAAGAGTCTTATTTATTTTTTAATTTATTTTATTTTGCATTTGTTGACTAGGATAGTCTGACTGGATACATGTCCATTTTCAGCAGAGGCCCGGAGAGAAAAGCTCCAAACTTACAAACAGATAAAGACAAGCAAGTTACAGTACACGCACAAACATATTGTATTAGCATACAAGTTACAGTCTCACATTTCAAGCCTATGAAAAATACAGTTTATATTCAGAAATATATACAAATATGTCAGTTTCTCTTATCAAACTTATAGGTGCAGCTTATATACAGAGTTTCTGCAAAGATGTTACAGTTTCTCTTTTCAAACCTTTTAGTGTAAGAGGTTAATTGCTGTGAATAAAACTTTGCAGGGATATGGAAGTAGATGAAGCTTTAGTCAGGGTTGAGGGAAAGTATCAGAAAGGAAGGAATCTTTAGAAAGGTATTTAGAAACGAAAGATCTAGGACTAGTCTCCAGGAATCCTCTTTTCTGGGAACCAGACACATTCTGGAGTAAAAAAAAAACTGCTCCTCTTTGGGATATTGAAACAGACTGAATGGTGCCAGAATCTAGTAAATCCTGCAGAACTCCAGAAAAATTAGGGAATTGGACTGGAGGAGGCTGACGAACACTTGAGAAGGGGGAAGGAATTTTCATACCATAAAGTAACAGTGACAGATAATGGACAGAACTCAGGAGTCTGAAGTTATCTGCTGTCAGACAGAAAAGGATAAAGAAAGCTAGAGAGACAGGGGAACCTGGCCAAGGGGATGGGGAGAAAATAAGTCAAATGAAGGCAGATTCATCCTGAAAAGGGCCTTTTTGAGTTTTAGAAGTATGGAAAAGCTTACCAGTAAATATACACTTAGGAACCCTCTTGCCTTTAGAGGGCTGACAAGGTTGCCAACACAAAAAGGCAGACTTAGAAGGATAGCTTCTCTGAAATTTGGGTATGGGAGAAACAAAGATTTGTTTACGATTCTGCAACACTTTACCTTAAACAAGTCAGAAACATCTGTACCAAAGAGATTCTGATTGTCCAAATAAGCATCTAGGATCTTGGCCTTAATATCATCAGGTAAAGCCTGTAGGCGAAGCCAGGAGTACTGCTTCATAAATGAACCAGACGCAGCAGCTCTAGAAGATACACCAGCTGCATCATAATGACATTTGATGGGATGACAACCAACCTGAGAAGTGGAACTTAATAAGGGAAAGCAGTAGTCTTCCCTTCAGAGTCAGGAAGGTCAGACAACCCCCCCACCAGGCTGTGGCCACAGGACCAAAACATACCTGGTTGCAAGGGTTTGATAATTAATGGCCCTGAAGGCCAGGGTGACAGAAGTGTACACTTTTTCCCCAACGTCTCTACAGCCCTACTATCTATCAGAAAGGAGGAATTTGGAAGAGGGAAAAGGCTTGGATAGCTTGACAGCAGAAAGAGGGACCACAGCCGGGTCTGAAGAAGGACATTTCAGAAGAAGTTAAAGGCCTTTGGCATGTTACAAAAACAGTCAGACTTCTTAGGGGCCAGACATTCGGAATCAGGAACCAAAGAAGCAGATGCAAATGTATCCAACACAGGGGGGGGATAGCAGAAGACTTAAGTGATTCCATCTGCAACAGCTCATAATACTTCTTTTGAATATCAGAGACTTGTGAACAATCCCACTTAAAAAACTCCATCATGTGAACTACAGTGTCCCCAAAAGACAGCTCCTCAAAGAGAGAGTCAGGAGTCAAGGAATACTCTTCTTCAGACTCATAGTCTGAAGATTTGTGAGGAGTAGGCCTAGTTCTCAGCCCCTGATTACACCTCCTTCAGACTTCCTAATCCTTTTAGCTGGAGTAGAAGACCAAGAAGAAGCAGGAGCAGACCCCTCCTGAGGTGGTCTTAAGGTCATCAGGGCATAGAACAAGTCTTGAGTAAAATCTTACCTCTGAGGATCCTTAGCAATGGAAGGAATGTGCTTATTTTTCTGCTTATTTTTCACAGGAACTTCTGCTTTGGCCAACCTATGAGGCTCAGAGCCATGCCTAGATTCATTAAGAGTACCAGAGACCTCTTCCCCTCACCAAAATCTGGGAAATTCCCCTAGGCCCTTCAGAAATGATCAGCCATTGTTCCCCCTCAAATTCCACTTAGAAATTTGCATCTCCTCAAAGAACATGTGAGAAGTTAGTTCCATTCTGGCCTCTGATAGGGTCACAGCAAAGGAAACTGGTCTGTGCACCAGATGGTCCTCGGGGTCTTCACTCACCTTGAGAGACGTCTGGCAGAGGTTGGACAGCAGCAGTATCAGACTGAGACTTCTTGGTCTTCTTTTTAAGACTTGGCTGTACTTCAGGGGGGCCTACTCTGCCACAGTACCCTGGGTCAAAAGTCTGAGATGTTGATTCTCAAGATAAACAGATACAGAGGACAGATGGCTGCAAAGCATTTTGGAAACAAAGGCCTGACAAATGGTACACTGGGTATATGACTGTGTGAAGCACGTAGGGAGAACAAACACTTCTCATGACAGTCTTTATAGGTACGATCGGGAAATTTCACAGGACAAATGAGCAGTGTATTCCATAAAGCCTTATCAGTGGTCCAAGTGGATATCTTCCTGTGGGCTCAAGAATGTACAGTTGTGTAAGTAAACTTACCACAACACTAGATGTTTGAATGATCAGTGCTTCAGTAGCCTTAGAGATATGGGTTATACCCAACTAAGAATATAACAGCGTGCAGCTTCCAAAGCTTCAAGGGCACCTTTCATGTGCCCAAACCATTATTCAGCTGAAGTTGAGCTGAAGAAAAAGAGTGGTTACATCCCCATCCTAACAACAAAAACATACAAAAATAAAAGGGATGGAAGGAGTGGCTACTGCAGCTGTTGAGTATTCAACCATTTACTGTTAATATAAGTTTATTTACACAACTGTAAGATTTTGAATATTTCTCATGTTCATAAGATCATAGGTAAGTGCTGGGCTAATGGTCTGCAGGCTATTGCAAACCTAGTCAATAACTTGAGGTCAGAAACAAACCTTGTATCTGAAAGGTTAAGATCTTAACCAATATGCCAGCCGTCACCCCTGTGGAGTCCTGCTAGTGGAATCATTAGAACCATAGATACTATGAAAACCACTCACTGCTGCAGTATCCTTAGCTATATGGGTAGATTACGTTAGCTTAGGCGGATTGAAAAAAGGAAGGATGAGGGTCCAGGAGCCCCTGGAGAATGGTCCTAGCAAAGCCTGCTCTAGACCCTGAGGGGGAATCTTATTTATAGTGCTTTGTAAAGGTATGCACAGAGTACCAAGATGCTGCTTCTAGAAACCAACCCTTTTCAGAAAACTGCAAATGAAGCAGAGGACCAGGTAGAATAAGCCTTGCTTTTCCCAGAATTGCCTTGTTGTGGTGGATATAACAAAAGTTAATAGCATGAAACCACTATTTGTAAATAGTCTGTTTTGACACAGGTTGCCTTTTTCTTAACTTCACAAGAAATAAACAACTGATTGTTGTTCCTGAAAAATTTTGTTCTATCAAAATAGTACCCAAGTTGTCTATGGACATCCAAGGTATGGAGTATCATTTCTTCCTCATTTTTATGTTCCGGAAAGAAGACAGGGAGATGGACAGCTTGGCTCAGAGTAAACCTGGATACCACTTTACACATAAATGAAAAATTAGTTATCAAAAAAACCCTATTGTTGTGAAAAGTGAGGTAACATTGACCCATTATAAGAGTTTGAAACAACTCAGATACTCTTCATGCATAGGTCAGACCAATCAATAACACCATGCTCCATACTATGAACCTCAAATCAACCTGAAGACCTGGTTCAAGTGAAGCAAACATTAGTTTTTCTAAAAATTAAGATCTCAAGGAGGAGCCACCTGTTTTCTAGGAGGCTTGGTATCCAACACCCCTTTCAAAAATATTTTTATATGAGAATGCAATGAAAGAGTAGTATCCATGGGCAGACATGCTGAAATGGCCAAAAAATGAAACCTAATAGAAGAGTAAGACAAGCGAGAGTATAGTAACTCACACAAATAATGTAGAACCAGAGAAACACTAGCCCTGAAAGGGTGCTGGCTCCTGTCATGGCACCAACTAGAAAATATTTTACATTTATTAATATATGATTTTGAAGTAGCAGGGGGTTTTTTTGCCTCTAACAGCTGTTGCATGTCCACAGAAAATTGGTGCCTAAAAGATATTAAGATTCTACCTTCCAGGAAGTTAGCTGCAATTGTTTATGGTCAAGATGCATCAGACACACCTTGTCCTGTGTTAGTAGGTCTAGTCTGTGAAGAAACCTACGTTAACTGCACTTGGACATTTCCAAAAGAAGGGTGAACCACTGTTGTCCAGGACAGAAGGGAATCACCACTATGTCCTTTGGTGTGTCCTTCTGAATCTTCAGAATGACACTAGATATTAATGGAAGGGTGGAAAGCATACATGGACATTCTTGTCCAAGGAAAAGAAAAAGCATCTGTCTTCAAGGTCATCTTGCATGGAGTCCTGGAGCAGACATTTACAAACTGATTGTTGTGTGTGGAGGCAAAAAGATTCATTTGAGCTATTTCCCACAGCTGTATCAACTACTGAAAACCACAAGATTCAGTTTCTATTCGTGAGAGTCCATTCTGGTCCTGCTTAGCTTGTCTGCCACACAGCTTTGCTCTGTACGTAAGATGCCTATAGAGTGAGATTGTGCTGAAAAGCTAAATCCCCTGCCACTATGGTTAGTCTTCACAAAGAGTAAGATCTAGTGCCCCCCCCCCCTTTGTAACACATAACTGTTGTATCGCCTGCAAACACTTGTAAATGGTTCATTCCAGGGGACCACAGATGATTGAGAGTTGTGAGCATTTACAAATGCCATTTTTTTATATTTAAGCATTTTGCTCCATCTTTTCTGTTCCACAATTCATGCACTGTTATTTCCACCGATACTATTTCCAATGTCTGTTATTACAGACTGTGATAGTGCTTGAAGGAAAATGGTAGACTCGGATTCTGTTAAAATCAGTCTCTCAACCCAAAAATCTCCCATTTCATAAAGTCAAAAACTGGAATCTGGAATTGTTGGGACCATATAAATTTTAGGTACCACTGAATTTTTCTCTTGGAGCCTTGCCAGAGGAATCATGAGAATCATAGATGCTGTGAGACACAGAATTCTAAGAAAATTTGCTGTCTGAGACAGTAGTCCAATTTGAAAAACACACATCTACTACTTCCTGTGGAAGAAAAGCTCTGAACTGAGGTATCTAACACCCCAGTAAAACAATCCACATTCTGTGTAGGAAATCAGTCCCCCATGCAACTGATTCTTGACACTTTGAAAAAGACTCTGCAAACATAAGCACTTTATCTAAATAAGTAATTTTTTGAATATTTTGCAGTCTGTGGTAAGCTATTACAGAGCTAGACACTTTGTGATTACCCTTGCAGCAGTGGATAGAGTAAAGGGGAATGCAAAGAACTGATACTGTGACTTCAGACATAGAAAACTTTAACAAATGTCTGAAATCCAGATCTATAAATCTGATAAGCATCTTTTAAAACTAAGGTCACCAGAAAATTCAAATGGGGAATGAGAGGTACCAAGTTGTGAATGGATACATTTTGAACTTGGCACTACTGCAATCGGGTTTAGAACAGAAAGATCTAGAACTGGTCTTCAACAATCTTTTTTCTTTGGCACCAGAAACAGTCCTGAATAAGAACTCCCCTCCTAGCTGGGAAAGAGGAACCATTTCTATTACTCTCCCGAGACAGCAGATGCTGAATGACAGGAGAGAAAAGAAAAGTAGGGACCGGCTTGTGAGGAGAAAATCTCTTGGACAAAAAGAGAGAGAGAGAGAGACTCTCCTACCATCTTTAATCTTGATGAATGACTTTCAGTAGCAATCTGTATGAAACTGTTGCCAAAGACAGAAACAGAGGTTCAGACTTTCTGGCAGGACTAATGATATCCCATGATTGTAAGGTAGAGGGAAGTCTTGCCGATAGCCATTCAGACTTATTAGACTGCCCTTTGTTCTAGGGGGTTCCACCTTTCTTTTTGAAAGATCTTTGCCACTGCATTTTAAACATTTCCTTACCAGCAGTTTGCTGTATTTGTTTATTTTGCTTTTTAAAAAGTTGTAAAGGTAGCAATAAATCCTTTGACAAAGGCTGAAAAATCTGAGATTCCATGAAGCAGCTTATCTCTGTCATCACACGTTTTTGAGTCAGAATTCAGCTTTAAAATCCTCAGGAAAGCTTTGAGTATGCATTAAAGCAAACCTCCTCATAACAGTTGCAGTGGTAGCAGCCCTGGAAATGGCATCAGCATAAGTACATTTCAAACAGAAGGTAGCAACTCGAGACACAGAAACAAAATGTTACATAAAGATATTTTTTTTTACAAAACAGGAAACAGATGCCAAAATATTCTTTGCATTCTCAAAAGTGGCAAGCATAAACTTAAACATATGAGCTTGACAGCTGAGAATTCTGAAAATAAGTGTTGCAGAAGAATACACCCCCCCAACCTATCAAAAGCTTTCCCATCACTGACAGAAGGGGGTGGGATTTTTTATTAACCAGATGTTTAGCAGCAGCTGGGTTTACCAGAGAAATAACTGTTGTCTGATCTGGGATTAGTATATAAAAGCATGAAAGTCAGAGGAACTTTGAACAATGTCTGCTTTGCCAGGGGCAACAGGCTGGCATAAAGGCAAGCTATAGGCTGTCACAAAAACATCCTCCAATGCTGAAAGTACAGGAGGAATTGGTGTAGGTTCAGAAAAATCCAATTGCAATAAACTATGATACTTCTTCAGAGACAGTGGAATGTCAGTGAAACAACTGATACATTCTGGAAATAGTTTCAGAAAAAACAACCCTTCAAAGGGACCTACAAAGCCACACTTTGCTCATAATGAATCAGAAACCTGAGGAGAAAAAGCAGACCTGTTACTTCACAATCATTTTGTGGTTCAAAATTTGAACCTCCTCAGAAAATAAAGAATCTCTTTTTTTCTTGCTAGAAACAACTGAACTGGAAGGGTCAAAGGGCCTGGACTAAATCCTGAGCCAAGCCCCCAAAAAATCACTCCTCTCCAAAGGAAATGAGACAAGAGAAGACATACGCCTATATTTTTGCTTCTTTTTTACATGACCTTCTGAAGTAGACCCACTTGTGCCAGAAAACAACTCACTAGGGACAGGTAATCCAGTCTATCTAGGCAGAGATGAATTCCCTGCTCATTCTCCTAAAACTGACAACAGTGGTTCTCCCTAGCCAACCAATGGCACCCCAACAGCTGTAGGAGGACTTGTCTAACTCAAAGTCATGGCAGCTGTAGGGACTAGGAAAAAGATAAACGGTCACAGCTGTGTCACCCATCTGCTGCTGAGGCACTTTAGCCAGCCTGCTGTGGTGGCAAAGGCTGTTTATTGAGTTTTGTCTTTTTGTGGCTAGTAGAAGGAAGAACTGAAGACCCAGTAGGTTGCTCCATGGTAAATCTGAAAAAATATGTCCAATTCCCAGGGAAGTCTGGTAGTAGTAGTCTAAAATATGAAAGTAGTAAAAAGGTCCCTTTTCCACAGAAAACAGTAAAGAGCATTTTAAACACTTATTTCAGCTCCCAAAAGTCTGGTAGTAGTAGTCTAAAATATGAAAGTAGTAAAAAGGTCCCTTTTCCACAGAAAACAGTAAAGAGCATTTTAAACACTTATTTCAGCTCCCAAAAGTAAAATAAACAAAAGCTATGTACTTACCTAATGATAAATCTATGCTGACTTATTTTCATCTGGTTCAACATGTGGGGATATCGGATCCAATCGGATCAGACCTTGGTGCCTTATTCCAAAGTACTGGATCTGACAACTCTGACTCCTCCCCTACCCCCAGTTCCCTCTTCCTAGCTGATTTACCTCAGATCAAGTTTGTTGACTGATTCCAAATGGTCTCTAATAATCTTAGGAAAAAATGAAGAAAAAATGGAATATTGTATGTTATCCACTATAGAGGAAAGTGGAACATGAAACAGTCAGGGTCCCAAAAAGGTCTGATCAATTCCCAGAAGAGGAAAAAGGACAAGGTGGAAGGGGTAAGGGGGAAGGAGGGAGGTGAGTTGAACCAGATGAAAATAAGACAACATGGATCTATTGTTATGGTAAGTACATAACTTTTGCATCTATCTGATGTTGGCTATTTTTGTCTGATTCAACATGTGGGGCAGATTCCCAAGCTACCGAAAAGGGGCCTGTGTGGACTCAAAGAAAGACATTCCTGACTATGGCGGAGCCAAAGGATGTGTGAGCCGCAGACTGCACATCCAACTTATAATGAGATATAAAGGTATGAGATGTAGACCAAGTTGTTGCTGCACATGTATCACTGTCAGGTACTCTTTTTATGAATGGTGTTGAAGCTGCCATCACTCCGGTAGAGTGAACCTTAGATCTAGAATGTAAGGACATCCCTTTTGTCTTATACACACAAAAAAAATACAATCTGCTAGCTATCTAGAAAGTGTAACTTTAGACACATGTTGTCCTAGTTTTGTCTTGGAAAAGGATATAAAAAATTGGTCTGATTTTCTGAAGTCTTTAGTACAGTGTAAGTGGAACCTGAGTTGTCTATGGATATCTGTGGTATGTAGGGTATGTTCTCCCTGGTTAGCAAGGTCTGACAAAAATACTGGCAAATCAATTTGTTGGTTCAGGTTAGATTCTAAAGCCTCCTTGAGAAGGAAGGAGGGATTCATCCTCAGTGAAGCTCTGTCCTTATGAAAAATATGGAAAGGTGGTTTGCATGAAAGTGTTTGTAGTTCTGAAACTCATTTTGCTGATGTAATCGCAACCAAAAGGATAGTTTTCCAAGAAGGGAATTTTAAATCTGCTGAAGCTGCCAGTTCAAAGGGTTTTTCGGTCAAAGATTGAAGTAAAACTGTAATGTCCCAAGAGGGGACCACATCATGAACAGAAGGTCTTAATAAAAATGTTCCTCTAAGAAAAGCCTTGGTCACCTTTAGAGATACAATAGACGAAGTATTATGCCCTATGTGAAAATATGAAATGGTTCCTATCTGGACTTTAATTGTTGAATAACTAGAACATCCCACAAAAAGTTCAGAAAGGAAATACATAATCGCTGGTAGAGTGACTGAAAAAGATTTTTTAAGTCTTTGTGGCTGATTCCTTCTAAGAACAATTTATGTGAATTACAGGGGAAGAAAGCCTGCCATTTCTGGCTATCGTTAAAATTGGTGAAACACTGCTGTTAGTTTTAGGGAATGTAGCTACAGTAGAGGCATCCCGGAAGGGTAACTGGAGAGATCCAGAAGTCATGGTGTTGCAACAGATGAGGCCAAAAAAAGGGGGAACCATACCTGCCGAGGTTACAAGGGGGCAACAAGGATCACCCTGGTCTTGCACTTCATGGCTTTCTGAATGAACTTTGTGAGAAGAGGAATTGGTGGAAAAGCATAAAGGAGAGCTGGGGCCAAAAATGCACCATCACATCTCTTGGTGATTGTCCCTGTGGAGGGATGAGGGCAAAGTAACTGCTGTATTTGTTGTTAAGATAGGAAGCAAAGAGGTCATAGCAAGGTTGGCCCTAGTTGCTGAAAATCTCTGTTGCCACTGTTTGTTTCAGAGACTACTCATGAGGCAATAGTATAGTTCTGTTCAATCTGTCCACTAGTACACTGGACATCCCAGGAATATGCATTGCTACCAGAAAGTAGTTTGAAAACATCGCCACTTACCAAATTCTCATGGTTTCCCAGCAAAGAGGGTACGAGTGTATTCCACTTTGTTTCTGATGTACCAGATCATGGACATATTGTCTGAGTGTATAGCAATCACACCCTTCGGTAGATAGTCCTAAAAAGCCTGCAATGCTAAGAGACCCACTCTCATCTCCAAATCACTGATGTGAAGTTTGGCCTCTGTTGATGACCACATCCCTTGAACTGTTTTCCCTTCAAACCCCCCCCCCCCCCACAGAAGGAAGATGTCCATGGTGACTGTGGCCTTGGAGAAGGTGGACAAAAAGATCTGCCCTGTACAAGTGACTGGGACATATTCTACCACTTTATGTGATTTTTGCATACCTGTGTAAGATGGATTCTGTTGTGAAGGGAGGACATTTCTGTGGCCATCGTACGTACTGTTAACATCCACTACAGAACTCTCTCAAGTGATATCTGGCTAATGAAACCAGTGTAATGGAAGAGGCCATCAGCCCCAACATAATGTAGAGTGAGTCTTGTCGAGGGTGTTGCATTAGTTGAAAGGCTACAGACCTTAATGGGTTGATTCTTGCAACATGGAGTTTTGTAATTTGTTGGATATTATGTACTTGGGAACCTATAAATTCTATGCTCAGAGAAAGATTTAATTTGCTCTTCCTGTAATTGACTGATATTCCCAACTAGTTTGCAAGAGATACATGGCATGACTGTTGCTGTAATAGTAGATCCTTGGCGGTAGCAGTTTGGAGCCAATCGTCTACATATGGGAAGATCTGGATCCCTTCCAACCGAAGATGAACTGCTACAGCTGCCATCATCCTGGTGAAAACCCTGGAGACTGTGGTGAGACTGAATGGCAGTGCCCTGAATTTGTAGTAGTTGGCTTCCATCTGAAAATGAAGAAACCTCCTGGATTGCCTGTGGATCTTGACATGATAGCAGGCATCCTGGAAATCAATACAGCATATTCAATTGCTTCCTCAACAGAGGTAAAATGGACTGCAACATAACCATATGGAATTTTGTCTGCTTTTCATGTTGAATTAGATTGCGGAGATCCAGTATTGGTCTGAGGTTGCTTGTCTTTTTTGGAACTACAAAGAACCTGGAATAGATTCCAGATTCTAACTGGTTTGGGTTTAATACCTCTCTTGCTGCAGATTCCAAGTGATTGGATGGGGTATCGTGAATCTTTAATCTTTTCTTTAGGGAATCTAAAAAGGGTATTGTATAACCTCTGGTGTAATCCTTAACAACCATGAATTGGAAGTTATGGTTTGCCAAGCTAAAGAGTGTAAGAAGTGTCCTCTGACTGTCTCCAGAGCACAGCAGTTGAGCACGTGTTAAAGGACGCTGGTAAGGTTTTTCAGTGAAGGGCTTTATAGAAACCTTGTTTTTGCAGTCCACCTCTGCCTCATGGGCAATGTCCAGTAGGACTGCCTCCTCCTCTGCCTCAGGGAGGTCTGTCCCCAGGAGTGTCCTGGTGAAAACCTTGGGAATTTTTGAACCACATTTTCTTACCTCCTCTCTGACTCCTAGAAAAGGATCTTTGAGGAGTAGTAAAATGGATTCTCATGGCAGGCAAGGTCTTACCATCTTGTTCACTCCTAATAAGTATTTCGTTTAACTTTAGTCCAAACAAGATGGAACCGTCATGGGGCATTTATAAAGGACACCTTGAAGCTCTCCGAGAAATTGCATAGCTGCATTCATGCATGGCATTGCACGGTACTACATATGCCAGCTTCCCCTGATGTACCATCAGCTACATTAGATAGCAGTTTCAAGGCCATTTTTGAGGAAGACGGTAAGATAGACATTTTGGTCATCCACCATCTTGTGGACGACTGTAAGTAACCTACTCGATAAAATCTTTCAGAGCTCCTTGATAAAGTCTCTTTGAAAGTATGCCAGGTGTGCTACATAGTTCAGTGCTTGAAGTGCAAAGGTTAGTTGAACCTCAGCACTGAAATAAATAGGACATGCTGGAGGGACAGATTCATAACCCAAAGGCTCCCTTCACTCTGGAATAAAATCCCAGTCCAGTTTAGGCAGAGTCCCTCACTGACTCTCTTCAAGAGGAATCTTGATGAGTGGATGGGAGATCGTAGGTTTACCCCGGGTATCACTTCTGTGTCACTGTTAGACAGAGGCACAGTATACTACCCTCGAAAAAGGGCATAGCAAAATGAATTTAAAATGGGTGGCAAAAGCCAAACACACTCTGGCTAGGCTTATAAATGCCCTAGGGCAGATAGCCTAGTATGAACCTATGAACCTATATGCCCATTTCTCCAGACTGTGCAATGCCCTTGGGTCCCTGTTGGGGGCTAGACAGAGGAACTCTCTTCCGACAGTTCTGTTTTTTTTTTTGTTTTGTTTTTTTGTGGCAGCTGCTAGCACCACAGCATCTACTGAGGGGCCCTTAGACCATTGTTTCCTATGCTTGGAAGCAACTATAATCTAGTCGGGTTCCTTCCAAGCCATCTGAGTGACAAGATCTATTAACGCATCAGGAGGTGGGACCACCCAGGACGTCAAAGGGCCAGGCTCAAAAGCTTCAAGAAAAGCCGAATGATCAGAAGATGGAGTTTCTGTGGACCCCACCCCCCTCTTTGTTTCATCAATTCCAAATTATCTTCAAAGGAGAAATCTTCAGGGAGGGATCTTTGGAAACCTTCTCCATCATTTAAGTCAGTGTCTTCAGTGACAGACTCAGGAGAGGAGTCTATGTGCTTCAGTTCGCATGCCCTTTCCCGGGGAATGTGTCTCAGGACCTCGACACGGAGCTGAAACATTTAGCAGTCTCAAAGCTGATTGGGTCTGCCTGTCCCTGTCAACCTGAGTTTGAGGAAGGAGATACATGATCCAATGGGCATTAGGATGGATCTGAGCTCAGCACATACAACAGTCTTCTTGATCCAGCCAAAGCTCTCTCCACAGCCTTGAAAACTGATTTAGCCAATACAGTCGAGGAAGAAGTACCTCTATCAGCAAATCTGGTAGCTTTCCTGACTCCATAAGTGGTTGGTCCTGAGGAGGACCTTGGATCTGAGCTATCTAGATCCACAGCATTGAGGGGGGAGGGATAGCTCTGAAAACATCAGAGTAGACTCCACTGCTGGGGCTCCGACTCTTGACACTCTGACTCCAGGACTCCTCCTGACTCATAGGCAGTAGTGTCAAGAAAGTGAGGGAAAATGTAAACTCCAAAGTCTCCAAGGCAATTGGACCCTGATGCTGGTACAGTGGAGGGGTCTGGACCCACATTTGTCAACTCCAGAAAGGGAGTCTGTGTTGGAACTAGTATGGCTGGTGTTGATGGGCCTGTTCCCGGTCCTCTCCTTGGGGATGGGGGCCAGAATGTCCCCCAGCTGAATCTATCCCCTCAGACATTTCCTCATCATACAGTCAACATCCACTTTGGTTAGGATTCTGATGGATCAACCAAACCTCGAAGATGAAGCTACAGGTAGAGGTCTTGAAGGTAGCTTTTGAAGTATCAAGGAATAAAGTTTGGCCCTGGAGAAAAAGAATGTTTTTGGGGAGGTAGTTCTGATCCTGTTTGAATTTGGATCCAACTGCTTCAAAAATTAGGTGCTGGACCTGGAATAGCACTTGGATCTCTTAGGTTTCTCTACCCTTTCTTCTTGCCTCTTTTCAATATGTTTTTCTTTATGTTTCTCTCTTGATTTCTCTCTCTTTAGATCATTCTTTCTTTTTTTCTTTATTTTTGTCAGAGGGAGAGATGGAAGGTGCCCTGAATTCAGTGGACATTCTGGACTCTGTCTGAGGAGGAAGGAGTCCCTTAAGAATTATTGTCTTCCTTTCTGCCCTGAAGACCTCTGGTGCTAAAGGCAGCACAGATACTGCAGCTATCCTGAAAGTAGGAAGGATGTAGGCAGTACACACAAACAGAATGGGGGTCTTGGGAAGGTATCTTGTGTCCACAGGCTGAACACTTTTTGAAACCAGTGGACTTCTCAGACATCAGAACAATTTTTAAACACTAATAATAATACCAACAATAATACAGTACTAGCAACTATTCTGAAATCCTATAAAATGAACATGTATATATAAAGTAATAATAACAATATAATAACAATCTTACTTAGCTACAATCCTATAAGATCTATAATAAACTCAGTATAACACTATTCACCTAACTGCTAACCCATAACCTATGGAAAACAGAAAATTCTATCTAGTGCATTCACAAAAAAAAATTGTCTAAAGAAGATAAAATACCTAAATAGCTAAATATACTAATCTTAAACTAACTATTCTAAAGGAAGGAGAAAGCAGAGAATTAAGTAAAGAATATCACTTACCATGAACAAAAGATGGCGTTCTTGGCAAACACGTCTAGTTTGACAGCTGACAAATGAGATACAGGGTAAATCAGCTAGAAGGAGGGAATTGTGAGTAGGGGAGGAGTCAGAGCTCTCAGATCCAATACTCTGGTATGTAGGGTTGCCACCTATCCATTTTTTTCGGACTATCCTGAAATCAAATTGATTGTCTGGTAGTACGGAAAACACTGTAGAAATTGCAGTATTCTGTTTCAAGAAAGGAAACAAACTATCGGAGTTTGTAAAACCTACAGATTTACTAAGCAGGCATCAGGAATGGAAATACAGGGTGTTCCCATAATCTGATGTAACGATGATGTCATCAAAATGGGCAGAACTTGGATGGAACAGGGGCAGAAATGAGTGGGGTTATGGGTGATGCAAGCTATGTGACCGTGGTCCTGTTTTAGCCACAGTGAAAGGTGGAAAACCCACTGGTACAAGGCACCAAGGTCGGATCTGACTGGATCAGACATCCCCATATGTTGAGTCAGATGAAAACAGACAACATTGTATCACAACTTTTACTAAGGAAAGTAGGTTTAAATTAGTTTTAACAACTTTTTTCTACAAACGTGAAAAGTAATGCCCCTGTTTAAAAGTTACCAAGAGTCACATGATAGTCAATAAAAACATTTCTTCATAATTTTAAAATGTACAGTTTCACAGAAAAAAATTCTCTTTCAGTCGTAAGGGAACTTATCCGCCCAGCAATGGAAAATGTGACCCAACTGTCGATTCTAGAAAGCCTGCAGGAGGAATGCTCCTTAGCTGCAAGAAAGTTCTGAAGCACTTAACACCCAAAACATTATTTTTCTTCAGCTCGTGATTAACAATGGTTTGGGTGTGTGAAAGTGCTTTGGAAGTGGACAGTTGTTAACTCATACAGACAAGGCTTCTGCAGCAGTGATCATAATGATGATGACCACCTTTTAATACTTCCACTGAGAAGTCCTGTAGTTGGATGCAAACTATTAGAAAAGTCAGGATCACAGGTGAAAATGATCATAAAACACTGGAACTCCCACTACATGGACCAAATGATCTCTGAGGAGATGAAAGCTGAAAAGGTCTCTGAAGGCAGCCGAATGAGTCATTAGTGACTGAGTAGGATGAACATCTGCCTTTCTGACTGGAATTTAACCAGAAATCAAAATACCACCAGTAAAAAAGAGGCAACGAATTGTAAATGAACCTTGTCACCAGATTACCAAGAGGATATCTATCACCCTCCCTATCATATAAGCATAAGCAGTACTCTATGCTCCCTGACAATGAAAATGTCAAGTTCTGCACTGTCCCATGTCAGAAAGACTACTGTATGATATGTGGATCCAGGGAGAGCTACAGTTTACTATTAACAGTACACCATTTGACATTAATGGGGTATGAATCACCTCAAGGAAAATACAATGCTGCATGGCTTACCGAGAGACTGTCTAATGCTACCCTGCCACCTCAGATGTCAGACTGATTGTCCACGTTCATCAGGAAAGGTATGGGATTCAGAACAGATTCAGCATCTTGAAATGCCCATTAGCACTAAAGTAGTAGCTGTAGAGACGTTGCTACACAAGGCACCAGAGCCCTTGAACCATAGCTGATCCTAGATGAACCAGCCAATCATCCAGCAAATTCCCAAAGCAAAGGGCTGCTTCTGGGAAGGAAGAAGCAGAAAATCTAGCATCAGGTTGTGAGGTGAGACATACCAAATCAAGGGGTGTCAACATGACGGGAGCATCAGTGCCGCAATCCCTAGCAAATGCAAAAGGATATGAGCCCATATCTACTGATGCAAAGAGAGCCAACTAGTTAATTTCCTGAATTCCAGTATCTATTGAAAGGAAATAAAGAGTAGAATAATGGAATCTCAGCACACTGCTCTATACCTGACCTTCCTCTCGTCTCCTCTCCCCTCCTAAAGACTGACACTCAGCTTTATATTGTGTTCCCTTAAGTAGAGAGCTAATAAAGGAATGGTGTTATGATTCAGGGAGTCTACTACAATATTTCATTCCTATGGGATATGAACCACCAGTACAAAAATCTGACACCAAGTGGTCCACTCTCAGATTTATAAGGCATCTTTACAAAGGACGTTTAATATGCAATGCTTCCCCTTATTTGTTCAGGTACAAAATGACTGGCTGTCTCAACTTATTCAGACGATCAGCTTTAGTTTAAGATGAAGCTCCAAAGTGTGAGAAACTACAACTTTAACTCCGAGCTTCAGAAGATTATTACGGAACTTCCTCTCCAAAAGCCCTCTAAAGCCACTGCCCATTTTTAAGATTAGATCATAAACATATACAGGTGAGTACCCTGACATCCAATGAAACTTCCAAAGTACATCAAAGCTTTTGGATGGGTGGATGGAAGGGACATCTGGAGAATGAGATGACACAACTGACGAAAATGGTCCACTACTGAAGCAATGTCATACAAAGGTGAGTCAGCAGGACTATAAAAATGGCATCAACCACCAAAAAAAGCATATGGCTCTTGTACTGAATTTTGCTCTTTTCAGAAACCATTATGTTAGGCCCTTGAGTGCCTAAACACTCTCAGTAGGAATAAAACCCAACAGTGGGGAACCTGACAACTCTTGTAAAGATGGTGGTACACTCTTGGGGAAAAGAGGGTAAAGCCTCTTAGCTAATGGAGTCTAAGACAGGGGCTAAGACAGCTCCAAAATCAAATAGGCCTAGGACCAGACCTCCAGCAGCCAATTAATGTACAGAAAGAGTCTCATAATTCACTACTTTTTACCAGTACAGCCAAACATTTGGTAAAGAGTAGAAAAATGATCACAATTTATCACTCTGTACTGAAAGTAAGGATCCTTCTAAGCAGTTCTGAGGAACTCCTGGGAAGATTTTGTGCCATTATTTGCCATATACAGTAGGCAAACTGGAAAATCTAAAAATGTCCCTAGCTGTGTACATGTGTGTGTCTGAGAAACAGAAGAAAGGCCTGGAAATCTACTTCCATTTTCTGCTTTCCCAATAAACTCCAAGGATATACAACTCATAAGCATGAATAGACGGCTGTATCATGTTTACATACACTACACAGGGTAGATCAGAAGGTAACAGCACTACTAACTGAAAGGTTACTATCTGAAACTGCATATATTTTATGTGATAGCTAACATAAGTCTGGTCTAGAATGGGCTGATGTTCACTCCAACTTTCTGAAAAAAAGTAAATGAGCACAAGAAAAAAAAAAATTATACAGCTGCCCTGACCACAGACTGGTTGGACAGGGAGGATGAGATAAAGGGGCACTGCCAATTTGTGGGAGTCGACTTCTTAGGGTCATGCTGATGGTCACTTATACTGGGTAATGATGCTCCAAGGCTGGGGCAAATCTGGAGGAAACCACCTTCCAAAAGAAGCCTAAATGAGGATTCATTCAGGAATCTAAGAATAATAAGATCATGGGTCCTTGGCCTTTTAAGGGATCTACCAGAAGGACTGGGAAGTAAAATTCTGGCATGTGGTATGCTTCTACTACCACTTAAAAGCCTTTCTTATCTAGAACGTTAACAATGACTTCAGAGTACAAGACAAATCCAGCTCTGAAGACTCTCTTCTAAGACCTGCAAAGTAGGACTACTGAAGAAGACCTCTCAAGGTAGTGGCCAAAATATTCAGCTTGGGTTTCTCAAAAATAGAGGCAGACGGTGGGGGTGAGAGGGGAAAGGTGCAAGCAGCCCCCCACCCCACAGCAATCCAATGGACTGTGTTCAGGAGGCTCTTTATAGCTGATTTACTTTAAGAACTCTAGTATTAATGAGATTTTCAATAAGGCTTGGGTCAGGGGGACTGAATGCTGGTAGTACAGGAAAAAATTAAGGAACAAAAGGTCAGGATGTTAGATGACTAAATTCAGTTGTCATATAAATTCATAGCTTTACATATCATATAAAGTACAAAAGGGGCCAAATGCTGGAGTCTCTGGAACCTATGTTGAAGAAGGGCATACAAAATGGCAAAAGAACTTGTAAGGTAAATACAGGTTGCCTGTCCTCTTAGGAGCAGACGCATCAATGCTCATGTGCATCAGACTTATGACATCCTTAGGGACCAAAGCAAAGGAGAAATGGCTTTCATTCAGTTGGAAGGAGGAAGACTTAAGGCAGTAACTGATGAAATGCTACTTCACAGAAAGGTCTTAAGAGGGTCTAGAATGAGTTGCCTAAATAGTACAGTGCAAATGATCAAGGAGGTTCAAAGCTATTTAAGACAAAGCACAGAAAGTACAGGACATGAGTAGCGAAGGGGCAGCTAAGTAAGTGCAGACTCAGTAGACCACATTTCTTTTTCTGCTTCCAATGGCATCTCTGTGGGTTCAACTGACTCATTGCTCCACAGCTGTGTAATAGGAAAAACCATACTGCTGCTGGGAGATGAACAAGAATGAGCTAGTCAAATAAAAACAGGCTTCCTTGTTATCTAAGAAGGAAGGTATTCAAAATCCTCAGACTTCATGATAATGAAGGACTCTTAGAGTGCAGGAGAACATCCTGCTTCTTGGTAGCCTTACTTGAATTTTTGTGTTATTCATGGAAAATCAGGAAACAGAAAGAACACTTGGCCACTGTATGAGAGTATGCACTTAGCTCAACATGCAACTGGAGATGTGCATGCTTCAGCAAGTGGTCACTGGGTATAAGCTGCAGGCCTAAAACTGAAGCTAGAAAATATCCTGTGCTGTGCTTGCAGGTTATTTCACTGCACCCACGACTGGTCGTCTGTTACCATGTATACTAGCTACAGTGGAAAGTGGCACTGCCATGCTCTTGCCCAAACAAAAAAGTACAGTTGTGTAACTTACCATAATAGCAGATGTTCTAATTGATCACTGCTGCAGCAACCTAAACTATTTAGATTATATCCTGACAAGAATATGACAAGTCATCCAGCTTTAAGGGTGCTTTTCATGCACTCTAGCTGTCAGAAGCCAGAGCACAGCTCCATATACAAGGTTTTCTTACCTCAAGAAAGGAGACTAGATCCGAGAAAAGTAAATACTAAGAAAAAAAATAATAAAACTTATAAACATTTATAAAAACATATATTCCAGGAGTATGTATGTCCACACACTGCCAAATCAGACAAAACACTAGAAGGGGGTTGGTGGGACAGGGCAGCAACTGCAACAGTGACAATAAGAACATTTACTGTTACGGTAAGTTCTACTTACACAACTCTGCTATGTTTAGCCCTGGATTACTGTTGCAGTAAACTAAGCAAGTTAGGTGGACTACTGTAGCTTTAAAAAACTAGGAGGAGGAACAGGAAGATATTTATGAATCCAGGAGCTCATGGAAAATGGTCCTAGAAAAGCTTATTCTGGACCTGGAAAAGGAATCCAGTCTATAGTGGTTTGTAAAAGTATGAACAGATGATCGAGTTGCTGCCTCTAAAAATCTTCTAGAGTCCACCCCTTTCCAAAAATCTGCAGAAGCCAAAGCCCTAACTGAGCCTGTTGCCGAGTCATTGTGAGAACAGCAGAAAAAAATAGCATGGGACAACCATTACAAATTATCTTCTTTAATGATGCTTGTCCTTTATTTTACCTTCACAAGAAACAACAGCTGATGTCCCTTCCTAAAGGATGTTAGTATGTCCAATTGGTACCCAAACTACCTGTGGGCTTCCAGAATAAGTACATTTCTTTCTCTCTTGTTGTTAAGCTCTGGAAAGGATACAGGCAGAATAAAAGATTGGATAAAAGTGAACTCAAAACAGTGAGGCATAAAAGAAAGAATTGCACTCAATAAATCTTGTGCCTATGAAAAATGAGGTAAGGTTGACTCGCCACAGTAGTTTGTAACCGAGATATTCTTCTTGCAGAAGTTAGAGCAAAGAGAAACACAATTTTCCAAATAAGAACCTCAGACAGCCTGATGAGCTGGTTCAAAAGGAATGCATGCTAGTTTTGTTTTGTTTTTGACACAGAGGAGGAACCACCTGTTTTCTGGGCAGACAGAAAAGTAAAAGCCCTTTCAAAACAACTTGAGTTGAAAACAAGTAGTAGGGATGGGGGGAATCTGAGGGCAGACCAGCAGAAATGACTGAAAGATGAAATTTGACAGAAGATTAAGACTGACCAGAGGACAACAGCTCACAGTGGGGATTTTGTGCTAAATGTCCTTGGCCTGTGTCAAATTAAGTGAGAACTACAGACATCCAGGCAAGTAGCCATCAGTATCTTTGGGGAGTCTTTCTGGAATTTTAGAAGAACCCTTGACATCAGTAGAAAGAGTGGAAAGGCAATGAAAGAACATTCCGAAGTGCGAGAATATGACACCATCTGTTTTCTAGCCTGTTGCACAGAGCCCTGTAGCACAATTTCTTTAACTGTCTGTTTTGAAAGGAAGCATACAGAACTATATGAGCTGTACACCACAACGAACTCATTTCTAGAAAATCCTGAGTAGTAGTTCATATTGGTGAGGGTCTGTCCTGGCCCTGATTAGCTCGTCCTACATAATATCTTGCTCTTATGGAATGTATGAAGCCTGAAGACTCAAATGAGCTAAGATGCTACCTCCCAGAGTCTCATGACAATTCTGCAGAGATGGTAAGACGGCCTAACTTGCAGAGGTCCTGGGAACCAGAGATGATTTAAGGCCTAAAGACTTGACGACTACTAGCATCTCTTTGAAGTTTAAGTGCTTTTTGTCAGTCTCTCTTGTTCCACAGACCTTGCACATTTCAACCTTGTTGAAATAGTTCTGAAAAGTCTGATGCATTAAATGTTAACAGACTGAAGGGAGTGGCAGAAAGAAGGGGAAAACTAGATTGAGAGAAACTTGGTCCATTACCACTGAAACTCCCTTCTTATTAAATCCCAACACTATAATCTAAAAGGATAAAGGGTGCTGATGTTGAGGGCAGACTGGCCAGAAATAGCACTGGAATTTTCTCTTATAAATCCTGAAAATCACTAAGTCATGAAACCCAGAATCTTGAGATATTCCAAGGCAGATGACAGTGTCTAACCAGAAAGGATCAGGAAATGTTACTTTGTGCAGTTCTACTCTATCCCAAGGAAGACTTTCTTCCTAGGGATATGTTTAAAGACTTCCTGAAAAAAACTAATATGTGGGAAGGAAAGAAAGATAATTTCAGAAAGTTCACCTGAAACCCCAGATTTAAAAGGAGCTCCTTGAAACATGACAAAGAATTCTAGTATTTGGTAAAATAAAAATTGTAAATAGAAAACATTGTCTGAAAAATGGAAATGTGTGAATACCTTACAATGTGCAGTAAACAATTACTGGGGCCAGAAACTTTTGTAAATACGCGTGGCACAAAGGACAGCCCAAAGGATAAGACAGACACAAAAATCTTAAAACAAAACCAAACAAATCAGAATGAGATCATAACCTTCTTTTAAATCTGATGTTACCATGAAACTGAGGATGGTAACAAAGTTAACAAGGGAAGGTCTTTGACTGCTGTCCATGTTGCTTCGTTCTCTGGCACAAGAAGAGTCTTGAATAAAAACATCTTTGCCTCTCAGATCAGAGGACATATATTATCACCTGCTGAGACAAGATTAGCTCCTGATGTGGATGAAGAAAGAAAGCTTGGTTTACAGGATGAGGTGGGACTCCCTACAAAAAGTGGAGTGGACTCACACTACCATCTGAATTCTTGTAGGAATATTCTCAGAACCTATCTGTCTGAAAACACATGATGCCACTGAGGAAGAAAAAGGCCTAGACTAAGGGATAGATTAAAAGGATTGCCAGACTGGAAGGGGGAAATAGAAGAGGTAAGTAATCATACAGACTCTTCAGGCTGTTGTTTGCACTGAGAGGCTCCTCTCTTTCTTCTCAGAACCTCTATGCCATTGTACAATATACATGTTTGTTTGATCCCAGCTAGAGCTGCTAGATATATTCTTGAAAAAATCCTGCAAAGGAAAGACTTTTTTTTTTATTTTTTAGAACAAAAAGGGTTGAAACATATGGGGGAAAAAACTTAAATCAGTATACTGTATCAACAAATGTTTAGGACCACAGCAGTAGCAGAAGGACCAAACAGAACATTAATATCTTATGGAAAGGTTTGACAATGTGACCAAGAAATATTTTTCACAATTAAAGAGAAGCGTCAGCTCTGAATGTAGCATTAGCACAATCATAGAAGAACTTTAAAGAGTATTTGCTTACATAAGAAAAAATAAGTTATGTACTCACCATAACGTTCTATGTTTGTTGTGCATAATCTCACCTTCATTCTTGATGGTTGGGTTCAGTTCCAACTCGGCCACATATTAAAGCTTGAGAGCTTTCACTGGCGCGAGGCCACACCCTATCCCAAGGTGCCTAGCGACAATTACCCAGATCTTGTTTGTAAGAAACCAATCACTAGACTATCTAACCCACCATAGTAAAAGCAACAAACTCTCTGCTTATAACTCATGAGGCATGAAGGGAATCAGAGAACTCACAGCCAATTTCAAAAAATTCCTCTCGATCCTTCAGGAAGGGGGAAGGAGGGTGGGATGCAAGAATGAAGGTGAGATTATGGACAACAAACATGGAACGTTATGGTGAGTACATAACTTCTTTATATTATGTTGTCCTATCTTGCCTTCATTCTTGATGGTTGGGACAGCGTCCCCAGCACCTTCTTTCTCAGGTGGCTCAAGGGAATAAACTCTTCAGAACAGTGGAACCAAAGGATGCTCTGTTCTGGGAGGCCACGTCTTCTTTGTAATGAGTGATAAAGGTATGAGGGTTGACCCATGGGACTGCAGCACAAATTGAATCCAAGGGTAGTTCAGCTTGAAAGGCAGTGGAGGTTGACATATCTCTAGTTGAATGACGTCAAAATATTCCTGGTAGTTGCTTGTATTGAGAGCTATACATATAAGTGATGGTGTCTGTAAGCCATTTTGATAAGGTGACTTTTGAAATTGAAGTTCCTTTTCTGTTTTCTGAGAACGAAACAAACAGTTGGTCATATTTTCTGAATTCCTTTGTCCTTTGTAAGTAAAAACATAACTGCCTGTGAACATCCAATTGGTGAAGCTTGTACTCTGCCCTGTTGCCATGATTGGAGAAAAACAGAGGTAGCTCAATAGACTGATTTAAACTGGACTCAGAACATACTTTTGGCAGAAAAGAAGGATTTGTCCTGAGAGAGACTCTGTCTTTGTGGAAAATCAAATAGGGAGGATGGACAGACAGAGCGTGCAATTCTAAAACTCTCCTAGCAGAAGTAATGGTTGATAAAAAGATTGTCTTAAAAGTTAAGAACTTTAGTGAATAAGAGGAGGCTGTTTCAAAAGGAGGGAGAATTACAAAAGCTAGTACCAAAATTAGATCCCAAGGGGGTGGTGGTTCTCTTATGGGAGGTCTTAAAAGGAATGTACCTCTCAGAAAGGCTTTGCATAATTTGAGAGACATTATATTGGATCCCTTGTCTCCTACATGGTAGTTTGATATGGCAGCTAGTTGTACCCGTATCATGACTGCAGCTGCACCTTGATTAAAGGTTTCTATTAAAAATTCCAGAATTGCTGACATAGGAGCTGTAAAGGGGTCTATATGGTTCTTGTCAGCCCAACAAGAAAATCTCTTCCATTTGCTTGCATACAGTTTTCTAGTTGTATTCTTGTGTGATGAAACCAGAATGTGTCACACTGCTGGGGATAGTTCTGGAAGCCTGGCTAAGATGGGAAGTGCAGCAGCCAAGCTGTCAGCTTGAGGTTTGAATGGAGGAGTGGAGCATTCCTGACTGATGAGTCACAAGATCCGACACTGGGTCCAGGATCCAAGACTCCTCCTGCAGATGGGGCCATAGGAAAGGGAACCATATCTGACGAGGCCAATAAGGAGCAATGAGAATTAGCCTGCAACTCAATGATCTGGTTTTCTGGAGAACTTTGAGTATTAATGTAAATGAGGGAAATGCGTAAAGAAGACCCAGGGGTCAATCATGAACAAGTGACTCCCTGGAGGGGGGATTAGAGCAAAGTACCTGTTGCATTTGGAGTTGATGGATGTGGCAAAGAGGTCGCAGCAAGGCTGGCCCCATTTGTGAAAAATTTGGTTTGCAATTTCCTGTTTGCGGGCCCACTTATTAGGCATAAGCATTGCTCTGCTTAGCCTGTCCACTATCACGTTGGATTTTCCTGAAATGTGCACTGCAACCAGAAAACATTGAGAAGATATCACCCATTGCCATACTCTTTGAGCCTCTCGACAGAGGGGGTATGATCTGGTTCTGCCTTGTTTGTTGATATACCACACCATGGGCATACTGTCTGTTTGAATCGCAATCGTACCTGTTGGAAGAGAGCTCTGGAATGCTTGCAATGCCAGAAGCACTGGTTTCATCTCTAGGACATTGCAAGTGGTACTCGTGTTCTTGCCAAGTCCCTTGGACAGTCTGTCCCAGATAATGCCCCCCCCCCCCCCCGGGAAGCATCTGTGATCACTGTAGCTACTGGCTGGGGAAAAACAAACGGTCTGCATATCGTTACCTGTGTGGACTGAAGCCACCAACGAAGGTCCCTCTTGCAGGTGTCTGTAATGAAGATCTTGTGTGACATGGGCAACTCCTGCATGGACCACTGAGCAAAGAGTAGCCAGTGTAATATTCTCATATGTAGACGCGCTAGTGGTACTAATGCTATTGCCGCTGCCATTGAACCCAGAACCTTGAGGACAAACTTTGCCTGTACTTTCTTCTTCATGAGCAAGACTGACACCTGATGGCATAGCGTTAGTACTCTTTCATGAGGCAGGTTTGCTACCATGTTTTTTGTGTTTACGTCTGCCCCTATAAAGGTAATATGCTATGAAGGCAACAAGGCAGATTTTTCAAAATTTATGTAATGCCTACCTCGGAGCAGAGATGAATGGTGGTGTCCCTTGCCTTGGTCAGTAGATGCTCGATGGTGGCAGTCAGGAGCCAGTCATCTAAGTACGGAAACACCAAATCCTAGACACCACAGGTGAGCCATGACTACTGCCATGCATTTGGTAAACACTCTGGGGGCTGTAGTGAGACCAAAGGGCAGAGCTCTGAATTGGTAGTGACTGGCTCCCAACAGGAAAAGTAGATATCTCCTGGATTGCCTGTCCATCTTTATATGGTAGTATGCATAGGTTCATAGGTGTGTACTAGGCTAATGGCTTTGGAGTCTTTACAAGCCTAGCCCATAAGATTACCCTGGCATTGTGCCACCCAACCTTAGTTCCCAGTGCCTCTGTTGAGTACAGCCACTGGAGTAATCCCTGGGGTGAATTTTCTATTTCCCATCCACTCATCAAGATTTCTCTTGAAGAGGGCCAGTGAGGTACTCTGCTTGACATGTATGGGAAGTCTATTCTATGCCATGGGCAGTCTCTGGGTTATGAACCTGTCCCTCCGGGATGTTCTGCTGATTGTGGTAATGACAATGAGGTCTCTGGAGTGTGTGGTGCTGAGGGATTGGGATTTCTTCAGAGGTAGCATTTCTAACAGAGCTGGGTCAGACATGGCTTTGTAAGTCAAGCAGAAATCGCCTCTAAGTAGGCGATATGAGACAGAGAATAGTTGGAGTTTTTTTAGTCTTTCCATATAGGACAAATGTTTAAGGCCTAGGATACTCTTTGTGAGGTACTTTTGCGACCTCTCCAGTTGTTGCAGGTGTTTGTGAGGTACATGCCAAATGGGGCATTGTACTCAATGATTGGCCTAATGAGGGAAGAGTAGAGGGAGACAATGACGTCTTTCTTCCTGGATGCAAAACCCTTAGTAATGAGATGTGCCACATAGAAGGACTTTCTGACCACAGTGGCAATGTGGTGGTCAAAAGAGAGATTCCTGTCCACCTAAGTTCCCAGATCTCTTTAAAAGCCTTCTGTGTTCAGTGGACTACCACCAATGTGGTAATTCATGGGAACCAGATTTTTCCCAAATGGGATGACGACACATTTTTTGGCATTGAGCTTAAGACCATGGTTCTGGCACCAGTTGTTGGTCTCAGTGAGGCCTTTCTGTAGGATGTCATCATCACTTGGGAAGTTAATAATAGCTCCCAACTTGCAATCATCTGCGAACTTTGTCAGCCAGAGTCCCTTTGTGTTGGCCTGGACTTCAGAGAAGTAAATACCAAACAGGAAAGGACCCAGGACCGCACCCTGTGGGACTCCACTTGTGACTGGTCGGCAGTCTGACTTGGAGTCAACTACTTTCACACTGTGGGTTCTACCTGTGAGACAGTTTGCAACTCACCTAGCTTAGTGAGTTTTTCTATGATTCCTGTGTGGGGAATGGTATCAAAGGTTTTGGCCACATCAAGGTAGGCTGTATGAACCACCTTTATATCACTCAAAACACCAGCTCTTCAGCTCGAACAAGCACCACTTCGAAGATATTCAAATAAAACAACAGCCAGTTCACCAAACCAATTTATTCTCTGTAGATTCTCTAGCGCCTCGGCTTTACAAAGCCTTCAAGGAGTAACTAACAATACACTTCCATTCAGTATTTATACACATACATATTAACTCATTATACAATTAAAAGTCCATTAAACAATTAAACAATTAAGAATCCAATTAAAAGACAATAATATGTTTATATCACACTCTTCCAGCAACAGTCAGTATTTAACCCTTTTGGTATTAATACAAGTACATACAAAATTTGAATTACCTATACAAGATGTAGGTAGAACAATAAAAAATATAGGTACTACATCTTGTGGGAAATGCAAAGTTTGTGTTCATGTAGATAGTGTTTTTCCCTACATAAATGGAATAAGCTTCAAACCTACAGGTTCTTTTAGCTGTGTCACAGAACAAGTCATTTATATTATAAAGTGTGGATGCAAGAAATTTTACATAGGACAGACTAAAAGAATGTTTAAAGTTAGAATTATGGAACATTTGAGAGATATTAAGAATAACAAGTTAGAGAGCCCTTTGGCTCAACACTTTGTAAAATACCATAATTCTGACACTGCTAGTTTTAGGGTGTCTATTTTAGAACACATTACTAGAAATGAAGCTAGTGAGGATAAAATAAAAAATGAACTTTTAAAGAAAGAATTAATTTTTATTTTAAAATATCAAACATTAATACCAAAAGGGTTAAATACTAACTGTTGCTGGAAGAGTGTGATATAAGCATATTATTGTCTTTTAATTGGATTCTTAATTGTTTAATTGTTTAATGGACTTTTAATTGTATAATGAGTTAATATGTATGTGTATAAATACTGAATGGAAGTGTATTGTTAGTTACTCCTTGAAGGCTTTGTAAAGCCGAGGCGCTAGAGAATCTACAGAGAATAAATTGGTTTGGTGAACTGGCTGTTGTTTTATTTGTTTTATTTGTATGAACCACCTTGCCTTCATCCACAGCTCTGGTGACCGACTCAAAGAAGTTGACCAAGTTGAGCAAGCATAATCTACCCTTCACAAAACCAAACTGTGTGGGATCCAGAGTTTGGGGATTCCCTATATCCTTGTTTATTAGGTCCATGATGATGCATTCCAGAGCTTTGCATATTAGACTTGTCAGGCCAATGGGACGATAGTTCTCAGGGTCTGTAGTACTGCAGCAGTATGCCATTCGGTAGGGACAAAGCCTGAGGTCAGGCTGTGATTGAACAGGGCATACAGGTGAGGTGCCAGTTCACTTTGTAGTTCATGTAGAACACAGCCAGGGGTATTGTCAGGTCCCATAGAAGCTGTATTCTTGGCCTTGGACAGTGCTATGTGATGTGCTGTGCAGCAGTAATACTGGGTGCCTAGCAATCTACTGGTATTGTGACTGGTCCCTTGGGGGGGGGGGGTAAAGTTGGCACTGAAAGTGTCGGCCAGTATATTGGCAATATCTGTTGCAGTAGCTCAGAGCAAATCTGGGTATTGCCGTGGAGATTCTTTACATAACGATAGAAGGCCTTGTGGTTGTCTTTACTATCTGCTGAAGTTCTGTTTTCATAGCTAGATTTAGAGGATTTAATGAGGGATCTCAACTTTTTGTTGAGGCCGATAAGGGAGTTTTTCCAGTCTTGGGACTTCACCTTATTCCGCATCAGTTTCCTCCTTCTGTTGTAGAGTTTGTTTTTGGCAGGGGACCACCAGATTGGCTTCCTTTTTTTTGGAAGAGAGTGTCTTGGTTCTATTGGGTATGGCGAGATCCATGCATTTGTGAACGTGCATTAGTGTATGATTCGGTGGTCATGCAACTGATCTCCATTTGCATGGGTGCAGTGAAGTTAGCCACTTCTGTTTTTAGGAGTCCAAAGTTAGCTTTGGAGATGTTTTCCATGGTGGTTACCTTTGCAAGGGTGGGGTA
The DNA here is from genome assembly GCF_019279795.1 of Protopterus annectens. Taxonomy (NCBI): domain Eukaryota; kingdom Metazoa; phylum Chordata; order Ceratodontiformes; family Protopteridae; genus Protopterus; species Protopterus annectens. The sequence continues at coordinate 604,349,901 of NC_056747.1, forward strand.
GGGGGGTGGGAGGGATGTAGATTTCCAAGGTGATTAGTTTGTGGTCAGATTTAACCAGGGAGGAGTTGACTATCTGTGTAGAGCAATGGTCACCCATGTTAGTAATGACCAGGTCAAGGATCTTGCTACCTCTACTGGGGGTAAGAACGAGCTGGTCCTGGGCACTGGAATTAATGAATTCCAGGAAACGTTGGGTAAATGTATTGGTACATCAGTAGTTTTCCCAGTTAATGCAGGAGTAGATCCTGAAGATCTATGGAGCACATCCGACTGTCTAGTCCCAGAAAAGGGAGTATAGACTGCAGTGTCACAACCCGAAACTTCACTTTTTTTATGGACTTGTTCAGTTTGCTGTGTTCCAAGATCGGCCTCCAGTCTTCTGTCTTCTTTGGAACTAAAAATTCTGGATCCGATTTGGTCTGCGGGGACTTCTTGGATGACTCTTTTTTTCTAGTAACCTTTAGATTTTTAGGGTTGCTTGATCCCTCTGACAAGGTGGGATGTCTGGGATTGATCTTGATGGAGGTGGTGGAGAAGAGAAGGTTATGTTGTATCCCCTGGATATAATCGACCGTACCCAGTTGTCTTGAGTGATGTTGAGCCAGGCCTTTGGGTACAGAGACAATCTGCTCCCGACTGCCTCCAGAGGTGGACAAGCAGGCCTCCTTTCAGGAGTGCTGGTAGGACCTGCCAGAGAAAGTATCTCTGTCGCTCTGGTTCTACGGACCCCCTCTGTCATGAGCGCGGTGTCTTCCATTATTGTTTCCCCTCTGCCCCTGGGGGAAAATTCCATGTGCATCCAGTGAAGCTGTTTGGGATTTCTGGAACCACATTTTTCCACCCTTCTGGCCTTTGGGATAAAGCCTGGTAAGAACGGAAAAACATACTCCCACGGCAGAGAGAGTTTTGCCATCTTGTTTGCATCTGGTAAGAGTCTCTTTAACCTTTGGCCAAACAAAGATGAGCCGTCAAAAAGGGTGTCTATAAAGGAAGACTTAAAGGGTTCAGCAAACTCGCAAAGGCGCATCCAGGAATGCCTCATCAAAGTTATTCCTGTGCCTGCTGCCCTACTCGCTCCATCGGCTGCATAGGCGATGAGACGCATGGAGGGGTTTACTACAAAATTTAGAGTCGCAAGCTGACAGCTTACCTTGTCCGGCACCCCTGCAGCTGTAGCATCCTGGAGGGATCTCCTAGCTTTTTCAGGAGATCCCTCTAAAGTTGGGTAAAATGAGATAAATAGTTCAGCGACCTAAGAGTAAAGGTCACTGAAGAGAACATATGCTTCCCATATCTGTCCATCATTCGAGACTCCTTATTCGTTGGATGAACAGATGAAGTTTCAGATAATTCCTTCCTGGTGTCCGCCGCATCTACTGGGACACCTGGTCAAGAATAGTTTATCGTCTGGGGCAGTAATAAACTTGTTGGTCCTCCTCGGAACAGGTTCCACGGAGTCTGGAGAGCCCCACGCCTTTCGACTGACTACACCAAGGAGTTGGTTGAAAGGCGGAGACACCCAAGAGGTGGAGGGTTGAGAGCCGAATGCCTTCAGGTATACAGACTTATCTTCAGAAGGGGAGAGGGTCTTCCAGCCACCTCTCTGTTTCAGGATCTCTAAGATGTCTGAAAAGGAGACATCCTCAGAGGGTGACCGTGGGGACCCTTCTGATTCCTCTAAGTCCGTATCCGACATGACAGACTCAGGGGAGTCTAGGTGCTTACTCTTACAGGTTCTCTTCCGAGGGACCTCCTCAGAGGGATACTTTGGGGAGGTTTCAGAAGAGAGTGTCTCACCCATTGGGACATCCTGAAGCATCGGCTCTCTAATCTTGGGCTGGAGGGATGGTGTAGAGGTTGACATTGGCCCTTTTGGGGGAAGAGTAGCTAGATTCAAGAATGGAGCAGCCTCGGGGAGAGCACACTCCTCATCACCTCAAAGGCACCACAATCCTGGCCCAAGGGAGCATCTAGCTCTGAGGAACCGGGAGGCCTCCCCCGCCCCAAGGATGGTGGCTCAGAGGCTGATGTGGGCACCGAACACACCTGTGCCAGAGCCTTGAGGGGAAGAGTTGGATCCAACAAGGGTCTGATTTGACTCTTCCCCCCCGGAACAGATGAGGGAGTGTCGGCTCCCAGATCCCTTGATGGAAGACAATATCGATGAGATTAGAGCGGAGTTTGGAACCGAGACACCAGGGATGGTTTTCGGGTCCGATGGTTCCACCACAAGGATCTCAAGGCACTCTGGCTCTGAACTCATCTGAGTCGGAGGAGGAATGGAAGGTAAGGAAGATTCAGTAGTCAGATCCACGTCCTTCTGGGCTGGGCTTGAGAGAATTTTTGCAAGGGCCAGTGTCTGAAGCAACCTCCTAACCACCCGCTCCACATCATCGTCCAATAGGCTTCTGGTTGATCGAGAGGAATGGTTGGATGATCTGTGGCTACTCACCACCGACTGCGGCACCGAACAGACCGGCTCCAAGAACAGTGACTGGGTCCTTTTTTGGCTCCGAGATGGTTCCAATAACTCAGGTGGAACCGATGGAGACTTAGCCTTCTCAGAACTGACAGACTTCAGATACGCAGTACACTGTTTCTTTTGTCTCTTCGTCGGCTCAGAAACCGGACCCGAAGAAGCTGATGTTTTTGAGGACTTGCTAGAAGATTTGGAGGCCTGATTCCCTTCGATAGCCATTTTGAAAGGCCCCTTTAATAAGCCCTTGACTATTAATTTGTTTTTCCGTTCCTGCAGGACCCTTGAACTAAAGACATGGCAAATACAGCAGAAATCCTGCAGGTGAACAGCCCCCAAACAATAAACATAGCTAGTGTGTCCATCTGTTATAGACATTTTTTTTTGTGTACAAGAATCACACTTTTTAAAACTGGACTGTCTAGTCTGTTTAGTAGGAACTTTAGACATCTGGTAATTAGTCACAACCAGCAATTAGTCAAACCAGCAGTTAGTCAAAACCAGTACAAAAAAGACACACTATAAAGTATAGTCTGACTCAATAAACAAAACCAACACAGGAAGAGAGAAAGACCAAAGCTTTTTTTTTTTTTAAATAGAAAAAAAGAGAGAGTTAGAGAAGAGATCTCTAAGTTAAACGACAGACTCCTCTAACTTGAGGAGACGCATCTAACTTAAACAGCGAAACCTTCAAAGTTTAAGGAAATAAGAGGAAAGGGGAGCCCTCTAACTAAAAATGGGCTAAGCAGGAAGGGGGCAAAAAGAAATCCTCTAACTTAAATGGATTTGTTTAGCAAGAAGCTAAATTTCAGAAAAAGCAATCCCGAAGCAGCAAGTGGTAAACGAGATCTGGGTAACTGTTGCTAGGTATCTTGGGATAGGGTGTAGCCTCGAGCCAGTGAAAGCTCTCGAGCTTTAGTATGTGGCCAAGTTCAAACCGATGCTCGGATCCGAACCCAACCATCAAGAATGAATGTGAGATAGGACAACATAACATCAGTTGTTTAATGAGATTTTAACCTCTAAAGAAAAAATGTTAACAGTTAATTTTCTCATATTCTCAAAATAAATCAGCAAAAAAAAATTCCTTTTTAATATATGAGCCAGACAGTTTCATCTTCTGAAGGATAAAACAGCAGAAGTGGAAAAAAATAGTCCCAAATGGCTAGATGGCTTTGATAAGAAGAAAACTGCATTATCAGATGTGGGATAAGAAAGGAAAAGGCTATTCAAGTGTCTGAGGCACTATATATAACCTACCAGACTTTTGGGGTTGACTGTCAGACATACAAACCTGGGAAAAAACATCCTCCAGAGCTGATAAAACAGTACAGCCAGTTACAAGCAGAGAAAAATAAAGTTATAACTAAGTCATAAGAATTTTTGGGGGGGATATTGGAATTTCAGTATGTTCCCAATGAACCAAATCTTTCAATTTGCTACAGTTTCAGAAAACAAAACTACACTGGGAGGGAAATATAAAGAAACACGTTCCTAAGAAAGACAAACTTCAGCTTAAGAAGAAATGCTGAAGACCAATACTTCCCTTCCACTCCCTGCTGTTCTGACTAGGAATCAGTCATAAAACAATGAGAAATAACACTGTAAAAAGACTCAGCCAAGCTTGAATCTTCACTGTGCAGTACTGTAAAGTTCCTGTAGTGGAGGTCCATGCGATATATGTAAATAATCCCTTAAGGGCATGCCAGTATTTCAGCTATATGGTTTCTGAATGCCCATGATTTTTTACTTTTTAAGTATTTATGGGTACATACAAGTCAATAAAGCCAAATCCTACAAGATAAAGACATGCAATGTTTCAGACTTTTTGTGACCTCATCAGTATAACATAACTGGGTTGTTTTGCTATACTTTAGAAAAATCACAAGACTTAAATCCCAGTCTGATGCCCATAAAAATTATGGAACCTGCAAAATATCCTAATATCATCTAAGCAAAGGATAAACAATTACATAAACCATTAAGTAAAAACTGCAAGAAAGATTCAGCCAAGCTAGAGTCTTCACTGTGTAATACCTAAAACCTCCTGTAGTGGAGACCCAAGGGATATATGTAATTATACAATTCCTCCCTATTAATATTCTAAAACGTGTACACTTATTGGCCAGCCCAACCAGCGTGCCCGTTGTAAATCCCACAATATACCAACAGAAAAAGGTCCAGTCGCCCGGACTTTTTTCTGTTGGTATAAACTGCCCCAAAACTTTTTTTTTTTTTTTTACAATAAAAAAAAAAAGGAGAGAGAGAAAACGGAGCAACAGTCACCGGAGAAACAGAAATAATAATAATAATAATAATAATATTTAAGGCTAGAAGCAATCTAGAAGTCCCCATTAACTCTCCTCTGTTCACGACGGACAACAAGAGAAGTCATATAGATTCCTAGGTTCAGAGGTAGGTACTAGGCTATTGGCCCTGGGGCCTATATAAGCCTAGTCAAAAAAGTTCCCTGGCTTTCACCACCCAAGAAAGTTATTTTCATGCGCCACTGTCTAACAGAGCCACAGAAATGATCCCAGAGGTGAACTTCATATTTCCCATCCAATTGTCGATATTTTTCTTAAAGAGGGCTAATGAGGAGCTTTGCTTGACATGAGTGGGTAGTCTGTTCCAAAGCATGGGAAGTCTCTGGGACAAGAATCTATCCCTCCAGCATGTTCTATTTATTGTGGTGGCAAGGTTTAGATCCCTAGAGTGTGTGGCTTGGAGGGATGGGGGCTTCTTTAAATGTTGCATGTCTAACAGATCTGGGTTTGACATGGCTTTGCATGTTAGGCAGAGGTTGCCTCTGAGTAGGCGATAAGCGACGGAGTAGAGCTGGAGTTTTTTGAAACGGTCTGCATATGGCATCTGTTTGAGGCTGGTAATCCTCTTAGTGAGGTATTTCTGTGGCCTTTCTAGTTGTTGTAGATGTCTTGCGAGGTACATGCCAAATGGGGTGTTGTACCCTATAATGGGTCTGATGAGGGATGACTAGACAGGTACAATGACCTCTTTTTTTCTGGAGGTGAACCCCTTTGTGATGAGGTGTGCCACATAGAAGGATTTCCTGACTACTGTGGCAATGTGATTATCAAAGGAGAGACTACTGTCCACCTGTGTCCCAAGGTCTCTTATCACACTTTCGGTGTTTAGTAGGCTATTGCCTATGTGGTAGTTCATGGGTACAGAGTTTTTCCCAAAGAGGATGACAATGCACTTCTTGGCATTGAGCTTGAGGCCACGACTTTGACACCAGGCATCAGTCTCAGTGAAGCCCCTTTGTAGAATGTCCACATCATTAAGTGATTCTATTAAGGCACCTAGTTTGCAGTCATCTGCGAACTTTGTTAGCCAAAGATCTGCTGTATTAGCCTGGACTTATGAGAAGTAAATGCCAAACAGGACAGGACCCAGGACTGAGCCCTGTGGTACTCCACTTGTCACTGGTCTGAAGTTGGATTTGGAGTCAGCTACTTTCACTGTGTGGGTTCTGTCAGTGAGCCAGTTGGCCACCCATTTTGTAACATAGGGATTTATGCCCAGTCTAGTGGGTTTATCTATAATTCCAGAGTGGGGGATGGTGTCAAATGCCTTAACGAGGTCAAGATAGGGTGTGTGCACCACCTTACCCTCTTCCTCGGCTCTGGTGACTGCTTCAAAGAAATCAATCAGGTTTAGGAGACATGGCCTACCTTTTACAAACCCAAACTAAGTGGGGTCCAGAGTTTGGAGGTTACCTATGTCCTTGTTTATAAGCTCCAAGACGATACGTTCCATGGCCTTGCAGACCAGGCTTGTCAGGTTAATTGGGTGGTAGTTCCCAGGGTCTGTGGTGGCTCCCCCTTTGTGGAGTGGGATAATCATCGCTGTGTGCTATTCAGTAGGCACAAAGCCTGAAGTGAGGCTATGACTGAACATGGTACTTAGGTGGGGGTGCCAGTTTGTTCTGTAGCTCATGCAGAATGCAACCTGGGATGTTGTCAGGTCCCATGGATGCTGTGTTCTTGGCTTTGGAGAGTGTGGGCTTTACTTGTGCAGCTGTGATTACAGGGGCTTTGCATTCTTCTGGTATAGTGATGGGCCCTTTGGGGGGTGAGAGAGGGTGAAGTTTGCACTGAACCTATCTGCCAGGATGTTGGCAATATCAGTTGGTTCTGTATATCTAGTGCCATTGTGCTGTGGCTCAGAGCAGATTTGAGTGTCGCCATTAAGATTCTTGACATAGATGTAGAATGCTTTGTGGTTGTCTTTAGAATCAGTGGCGATTTTATTTTCGTAACTAGCTTTGGAGGATTTTATGAGGGATCTCAGCTTCATTCCGAGGCTGACCAGGGAGTTCCTGCAATCAGGGGATTTTACTATTTTTTGCAACAGCTTCTTCCTTCTGTTGTAGAGTTTGTTTATGGCAGGGGACCACCATAGTGGCTTCCTTTTTTTGGAGGATAGCATCTTGGTTCTGCTGGAGATGGCATGATCCATACACTCATGTATGTGTTTATACAGTCCATTTGTATAGGATTCAGCAGTTGTACCTCTATTTTCTGTCTGTATGGGTGTCGTGAAGCTTGCCGCTTCTGTCTTAAGAAGCATGAAGTTGGCCTTTGGAGAAGTTTTTTTATGGTGGTTTCCTTAATGGGGGTTGGGGCGGGATATTGATGTCTAGGGTGGTTAGCTTGTGGTCGGATCTGACCAGCGAGGAGTTGACTTCTGGCATGGAACATCGGTTGCCCATATTGGTAATGACCAGGTCCAGAATATTGTTGCCCCTGGTGGGAGTATGGACAAGCTGATCCAGGGCGTTGGAATTTATGAATTACAGAAAGTGTTGAGCAAATGAGTTAGTACATGAGTAGTTTTCCCAGTTGATGGTGGGGGTAGTTAAAAATTGCCCATTATTAGGGTATTGGGCTGTACCTTAATATTACCCAGTATATGAAGAAACATGGAGTGGGCATCCTGGGGCATGGCGGGGGATCTGTAACAAGCTATAACCTGGATTGCAGTCTTGCCCAGTGTTAGTTGCACTTGGATAATTTCGGATGCATTATGTTGAGCAACTAGCCTGGAGGTGTGGATATCCTTAATGAATATGGACACGCATCCTCCTTTAGTGTTTCAGTCCAGTTTAGGTGGCCGAAAGGTGTGGTATGAGTTATAGCCTGGTAATGCAAGGGTGCTCTCTGGAGCCTTGAACCAGGTCTCCGTCACTGCACAGATGTCGATGTTCTCCATTTTAAGGAGTGCCTTGAGTGAGTGCATTTTGAGGTTTAGACTTCTAGCATTGAGTAGCATTACCCTCAGATTTTACTTGCTTATACCTGCTATGGTGGTGAGTTTGTCATTTGATCCCTGCCTCATTGGTTTTGTTTTCTTGGGAAACATCCTGGAAAAAGACTGACCCATGTCAGGGTACTAATTCCAGGAAACAAGCATCTAACTTGGCTAAGGAGTAAATCTTTTTTTCACTACCTCCCCTGGCAAGAGTGGTTCTCCCTTGCCTAGTAAAGGCTAATAAACAGCCACAGAGGAAATGAGTAATTCTTGGACTTTAGTGCTGCAGGTACTACACCAGAGGGACTAAGAAGCAATGATGAGTGGTCCGAGAAATCCACTTTGGGCACAGCAGAGTCACCCATTGGTTGCAGAGGTAGTGATAGAGCTGGCCTGATCAAAGACATCCAGGACATATACTTCTTTCAGACAGGGAAAGGAAGAACCAAGGAGATAAATATTTGCTCCATGGTTCAGCCAAAAATAGTAACAGCAAGACTGGTAGCAGTGCCTGCTCAAGCTGGTAAAGCATGTGACCATCCAAGTCAAGTTTTATGGTAAAAATTAAAAAAACAAAATCCCAGTATCCTCTCCAAAATGCAATTATTTTACATAGCAATGCAGAAACTGAACTTGAAGTGGATGACTTGATGGTACAGAGGAGGCTGGACATCCTATGTATCCAAGAGACAAGATAGAAGGGCAGTGCAGCAACACCACTTGGCTTGGGATACAGAGTCTACTACTCAAGAGGAGGACAGGCTAGAAATGGTGTGGGAATTGTGGTGAAAGAGAGGCTTCAGAAGACAGTGAGATATGTCATCAGAATTAATGACAGACTCATGGCAATCAGACTCCAGCCTAATGATAGGGTAGTATTCATAATCTCAGCCTATACTCCACAACAGGGTTGTGATAGTGAGGAAAAGAGTGCATATTCAGACAGTAGTTGCAGGACCTACTTGAAAAAGCAGGACAGCATGAACTGGTGTTGATAATGAGTGACCTGAATGCAAATATTGGGACAGACAGAACCGGATATGAGGACTGTCCGAGTCCACGTGGGTGGAGCAACAAAAATAAAGAAAAAAGGTCATTCTAGACTTCTGTCTGGGAAATGGCTTGATAGCAGCCAACACACAGTTCAGAAAGAGTGACAGTCACAAGATCACATACAAGAGTGGCAAACATGCAACTCAGGTAGACGTCTTCCTAGTAAGGAAAGGGCACTGGGGTAGAATCAGTGATTGCAAAGTCAGTGATTGCAAAGTCATACTAAGTAAACAGTCGGCCTAAAGCATTACCAATGGTTGCCACAATCAGCTGCAAGTGGAGGCCAGAAAAGGCTCTAAGGTCAACAGAGACCAGAATGAATACTAGGAAGCTGATTGGAGAGAAAGTGAAACAGTTTAAGGAATAACAAAGAGCTCTAGCACCCTAAGAAAAGGAGGAAATAGGTGGAATTAAAGAAGAATAGCAGTGCCTCAAAAAAGCATGTGTGAGGACTACAGAACAAATATGTGGCCAAGTCAGGTATGGAAATAAGATACATAAGGAAAGCAGGTGGCGGAATGCAGAAGTCCACGAAGCCATCAAAAGAAAGGGGGAGTGCAGAAAAAAATGAGGGAGCTATCAAAGATGGCTGGCTAACAAAGAAGCTAAGAAAGGAGGCATCAGAGGCACTCTACCACCTTCTGGAAAGTAAGGCAGTAGATCTCAGAAAGAAACTATATTAGGTTTTAAGGCAAAAACAGAAAGATGGAGAAGGCAAAGCCATGGCCTGAAGCTCAATGCCAAAAAGTGTATTGTCATCCCCTTTGGTAAAAACGCTGTACCCATGAACTACCACATAGCTGGTAATCTACTTAATGCCGAAAATGTGATGAGACCTTGGGACACAGGTGGACAGTAGTCTCTCCTTTGATAATCACATCGCCACAGTGGTCAGGAAATCCTGCTACGTGGCTCATCTCATCACAAAAGGATTCTCATCCAGAAAAAAAGAGGTCATTGTTCCCCTCTACTCATCACTCATTAGACCCATTATAGAGTACAACACCCCTTTTGGTATGTACCTCACAAGACATCTACAACAACTGGAAAGACTACAGAAATACCTCACAAAGAGGATTACTGGCCTCAAACAGATGCCCTATGCAGACAGTCTCAAAAAACTACAGCTTTACTCCATCGCATATCGCCTACTCAGGGGCGATCTCTGCCTAACATACAAAGCTATGTCAAACCCAGAGCTGTTGGACATGCTCCACTTAAAGAAATCCCAATCCCTCCGAGCTACACTCTCTAGGGACCTAAACCTTGTCACCACAATAAGCAGAACATGGTGGCGGGATAGATTCCTGTCCCAGAGATTTCCCATACTCTGGAACAGACTACCTATCTATGTCAAACAGAGCTCCTCATTAGCACTCTTCAAGAAAAATCTTGATGACTGGATGGGAAATGGGAAATTCACCCCAGGGATCACTTCTGTGGCTCTGCTCGACAGGGGCACAGGAAAATAATTTTCTTGGGTGGCGAAAGCCAGGGTACATTTTTTGGCTAGGCTTATATAGGCCCTAGGGCAATAGCCTAGTACCTACCTATGAAGACAGTCAGACACCCTTCATAATGGATGCCAGCAACAACTTGCTCACCAGTTCACAGGACATCAAAGACAGATGAAAAGAGTACTTCCGGCAGGTTCTGAATGAAGAAAACCCCACAGAAGCTGTACTGCCCCAGACACAGTCTACAATGAAAGAAGAAGAAGAGGAGTCTACTCTAGAAGAAGTAAGAATAGCACTAAAGAAAATTAAGTCAGGAAAAGCAGCGGGCTCAGATGAGATCACAGCAGATATGATAATGATACTGGATGAGGTAGGGGAGAAATGGTTCCTGAGGGTACTCACAGCAGTATGGAGAGAAAGGCATATCCCAGATAACTGGAGAATAAGCATACTTGTGCCAGTGTACAAGAACAAAGGTGACATCCACAACTGGTGGCAGTTTAGAGGTATCAAACCCCTGTCACATTGCATGAAAGTTCTGTTGAGGGTGACTGATAAATGAATATTCAGAGGAGTAGAAAGATGGGAGATGAGCAGTTCTGATTCAAATAAGGATGCAGCACAACCGACCTAATGTTCGCAATGAGACAGATAGTTTAGTAGAAGCTAGAGATGAGGGAAAAGTCTATCTGGCATTTCTGGACTTGGAGAAAGCATATGACAAGGTCCCAAGAAAACTGATTTGGGCAGTACTGTGGTGGTTTGAAGTCCCAGAAACATTGGTAGAATTAGTGCAGGCTATGTACAAGGACCCAATGATTCAAGTATGAACAGTTTTCGGTCTCACAGTTGGGCGAGTGTGGTAGTGGTTGTGCACCAGGGTTCAGCTCTGAGCCCATCGCTGTTCACGCTGGTGATGGACTACATTAGCAAACAGGCCAGAGGGGACAGATCAACAAAGTTGCTGTAAGAAAACAATGTGGTATTACAGACAGACTCTGGGACAGAACTTCAGCAAAGGACAGGGAAATGAAATGCAAAACTAAAGGCACATGGGATGTAATTAAGTACAGATAAGACAGTGGTAATGGCAGCGAATTGGGGGAATTAGAAAAAGCTGAGAAATTAAGTAGAAGGGAAGATAGTGGAACAGGTAACTAGCTTCAAGTATCTGGGAGGGGTGGGTGAGAAGAAGTCTGAATGAAGAAATCAAAGCTAGAATCAGAGGGGCTGCAGTCAACTGGCATAGTGTCAAGTGTAGTATATGACAGAAGAATTGCAAATAAGCTGAAAAGTAAGATGTACGAAACAGTGGTGTGACCAGTACTACTGTGTGACACAGAAACCTGGGCAGTAAAGGCAGAGCAGATGAAGAGGTTAGAGGTGATGGAAATGAAGTGCCTGAGAATGGTGGCAGAATGCACACTGTGGGACAGGCAAAGAAATGAGGACATAAGTGCAGAAACCAAAGTAGCTCCAATTGCAGATAGAATCAAACAGAACAGATTACTGCAGTTTGGGCACAAGTGCAAAAGCAGAAGATGATCTAGTGAAGACGATTTGGGGCAGACAGGAAGAAGGTAAGAGAAAACAAGGGCATCCAGCAAAAAGGTGAATAGATTGTGTGAAAGAAGATCTGCAATAGTCAGGCATGAGTGATGAAGAAGGCAGGAGTGTGGCATGGAATCAAGCAAGATGGCGCAAGTTAACAAGACATCCCGACTCCATGTAGAAAAGGGGAAAAAGGGGTTGATGATGGTGATGATGTAGACACAAAAATAGCAAAAAGCATTTACATACAGGTTTTTTAAACAAGCATTTTCATAGGTTCATAGGTAGGTACTAGGTTATCTGCCTGAAGGCATTTATAAGCCTAGCCAGAATGTGTTGGCTTTCACCGCCCCCTTAGATTAGTGCCCTGTGCCTCTGTCAAGCAAAGCCACTGAAGTGATCCCTGAGGTAAACTTTCTATTTCCCATCCACTCGTCAAGGTTTCTCTTGAAGAGTGTTAGCAAGGAGCTCTGCCTAATGTAGATTGAGATCTTGTTCCAAAGTATGGGAAGTCTCTGGGACAGGAATCTATCCCTCCGGCACGTCCTATTTATTGTTGTGATGAGGTTTAGATCCCTAGAGCATGTGGCTCGAGGGGATAAGGTTTTCTTTAGGTGGAGGATGTCCATCAATTCTGGGTTGGACATGGCCTTGTATGTCAGGCAGAGATCACCTCTGAGCAGGCAGTATGCAACCGAGTACAGCTGGAGTTTCTTCAGTCAAGCTGCAAAGGGCACCTATTTGAGGCCAGTGATCCTCTTGGTGAGGTACTTCTGTGGTCTTTCCAGCTGTTGCAGGTGTCTTGTAAGGTACATCCCAAATGGGGCACTGTACTCTATGATGGGTCTGATGAGTGATGAGTAGAGGGGCACAATGACCTCTTTTGATCTGGATGAAAACCCTTTTGTGATTAGGTGGGCCACGTAGAAGGATTTTCTAACCACTTTGGCAATGTGATTATCAAAGGAGAGATTACTATCTACTTGGGTCCCCAGATCCCTTATTACGTTTTCCGTATTTAGGGGACTACCACCTATGTGGTAGTTTGCAGGTGAAACAAGAAGCTGCTAACGTTGCCAATAACTAGTCCCCAAAAATATGTAAAACAGTATTTATTTAAAATAACACCGAAAATTCATTAAAGGATAAGCGCTTTCGTCACAATGACTTCATCATTCATCAGCTATACTTAAACACTGAAGGGCCTACTTTTCATACAGAATATACATTTTTTTTGCCTGTGTTCTATCACACAAGCAATACAGTGTCCTATTAAAAATAAACTTTGGCATTAATAAGTAATATGAACTGGCAGCTGTAGTGTTATCTGAAGTAACCTCTATCAGGTAATTTGCATGTCTCTGAATCACTGTTAATTACTGCAAGTACAGATGAGCACTTTCCTGTGGTAGTTAACAGTGGTGGCCAATGTATCATGTCAGCACGGGCACCCCCACCATTCTCTCTCTCCTACACACACACACACACACACACACACACACACACACACACACACACACACACACACACACACACACACACACACACACACACACACACACACACACCATATCACATACCTGCCCCTGTGTTGTTGCAATGTCTTCACTGTCTTCTTTTTCCTGCCCTATAAATTAAGGATGATTACAACCAGACATTAATGCTAGACATCAGAATTTCATCAATCAGTAAATGCATGATAGTGCAAAAGCGGTTACACTAGTGACTTTCTAAATCTGCAGGACGCTCACAAAGTTGAACTGCAATGTCAGCAATGCAATCGCCTGGAGTGGGAATAGAACCCAAACCTTCTGGTCTTCCAGCACCAAAGGCAGGTGTGTTACCTACTGCATTACTGACACATAACTGTGATGGGATCTATCAGATCATAACCCAGCTTAATTATGTACTCTCAAAATGGATGCCAAGGTTCACCTTTCAAGCTTATATAAGAGTATCCACCTTATTATAGCATGCCATAACTAGTAAAACACATTTTATAACAATTTTTTTCTTCAGATTCTCACTTCTATAACAAGGCAGATTCTTTTAATTAATAAGTTAAGGCAATAACTTTCATTTCAGGCTGAAGCCTAATGCTAAAACCGTCAACACTGTCAAGTTATCGGTAAGTGTAGAACAAGAATTACCAAAATAAGCCATGTTAAACTGCTAAGAGAATTGCTTTACAATACTGCAATATTTTACCTACCCAGTTAAATGAAATTCAATAGCAGTGATTTGTTTTTGTAACTAAAAACGCATATATTTTTAATCACAGCGTGATATTTTCAGCAGTACTAATGTCTCTGTATCACTATATGTGGTTACTGTTATCTCATTATTTGCTATTTCCTAAAAGCCTGATTTGGTGGTGGGGGCTGCCATGGTACAAGATTTCATTTTGCCAAAATTGTCAGCTCCCCGATGTAATTCTATACAGATAAAAAATGTACTGCAGTGAGAATAACCTTTACTATAGTAATTTAGCTCTACATTGATTTTTAATGATACCACATTCATTTCCTACTTTGACTGTCTCTGGGAAGGAGGGCAAAGGTATCACTTGATTTTTGTCAGTGGCTATCTTTTAAACTGCATTTTAAATTATGTGTGAAAGTTAAGGTTGAAAAATAGCTTATTTAGTGATTTTTATTCGGACTCAGAAGCACACTTCCCAAACACATTTTCCACTTCATGTGTGAAGGTGGTCATCTGGGACTGATAATACACATTAAAATACTGACTTACATTTAGTATGTAGGTTTGAAACTGTCTACTAACAATACAGCTATTTTAAATGGCCTAAATACTTATTTTGCATAATCAGGCTCATAAATGTCTAAAATGCAACTAACCTTCCCAGTTTAAATGATAAATTCCAAACAAAATTTAATTTGACTAAGACTCAGAATGATGTGCAAGAAAACTGCTGGGGAGAAACCTGTGACATACTCCGTTTTCTCTTTATGTGGCAGTCTCAGAATTGAATTAAAGGAAATGAAATGCATTTTGTTGACAGAAAACCCTGACATCATGCTGCCCTTTAAATCAGAAGCATTTTAGCTACAGAAAAGTAATACATTCACTATTTAATGCAGTTACAGCAGGGGTGGGGTGGTCCTCAATGAAACTCCCCAACACCAGTTAAATCAAACTTTTAACAAACAGTCCCTAGAGGGTTAATTATAATGCCATTTTACTCTGACTGTAGGTGAAAACAGCAAGCAGTATGCCAAAAAGAGGCATGTGTCATGTTTTACTACAAGGCATCAGGAATTTAAATACTGTTCCAAAAATGAACAAGGATTCTCAGAAATGGGTTATCATATTTGATGATGTAAAAGTTGCATGCATTTTACAAAATAAGGTATGCAACAAAATAAATAAAAAAAAAAACAAATGCCCAGTTGTTGGATTAATTCTATATTTGATGTTTATTTCTTAGATTTGTTTTTGCATCTGCCCTTCCTTGTAATGGTGTTACTGTTTAGAATTTTTGCTGCACATATCTGATACAATTACCACAGTCTCTCTCAGATACCTATAACATTGTGGAAGTAAAGAAATCTATACCGCTCTGGAGTTACCTTCATTACCAGCAACACTGCTAAAGGGCTGTCGACTTTTCTCCCAATAATTTATCATTGTACAAAATAATCTTGACAGTTGACTCATTACATACTCTATGGAAATACAGAAATAAAATTCTGTACTTCTCTCACTATGAGATATTAACATAATGGCTGAAAATGTCATAGTTGGACTACTGATTTTCTTTTCATATTTCACTCTAGAAATTCATTTAAAAGCAAAGAGTCATTTTCCCTACGCAAAACACTGCTTGAACAATTTTGTGGTACAGCAAAAATGGTGAATAATTTCTTTGCAGCAGATGTCCCTATCCCTTCTTTTTTTGAACTGGGTTAACGTCCACTTTGCGTCTATCAAAAATGATATTTGGGAGACTTTTATATTCCTTTGCTACACAGAAACAGTACTGCAGGGCATTTTGATGGAAGATGTAATGCTAGTTTACCTTCTGTGTTAGAACACACTGCAATGTGACTTAATATCGGTATCTGTAAACAAATGGGAAAAACTTTGGTGATAACTACTTTATGTTCCTAGCAAAAGTTTTAACAAGGCCCAACTGCTGCAAATAAACCAGAAACTCCTAAGGCTCAACAAACTAGGACTGAAGCCAACAGCAGCATTTCATTTGGCCTACCCATTTTCTCCTTCAAACTTTTGTTTTCGCCCCTGTTCTATTCTCCTTTCATATACATGCTTAGCCAGCAAAGCTATTCAGTCCATGTCACCAAACACAGATTCAAGAACACAGTTAGAAGAATATAAGGAAGTGGAATGTTGTTCTATACTGGTGCTCGTTCTTTCAGCTGAAAGTAGAACAGAGCAGGTATAACCAGGGACTCAGCTCACAAAGAGATAGAAAGCAAAAGGAGACAGAGATAGAAATAGAAAGGCCAGTTGCTGACATGTCAGAGAAGGTCATCAGGGTGCTCTGAACACCTGGCCTCCAAATGTATTTAGTCATGCACGCAGCTACTCTCTCTCACATTCTGGAACTCGGATAGCTGGACAGCTCTAGGCCACTCTCTCTCTCTCACTCGTTTTTGTTGCTGTTGCCACTTTCTTCATTCCCAGCCATTATCCTTAATCATGTGAGCTAACTCAATGATGTACTTTCCTTCTTTGTATTTCTGGCTGCTTTCAAAGGCATGTTCCTGAAAAAAAAAGATAAAAACAAATCAGTTCACTGACTTGCTCTACTGCAGGCAAACTTGATGAGATATTTATTCAGTTAGTGTTCAGTAATTCTTAAAGCTCGAATCCTAAAAAGGATCAATGCAATTTTTTAATATATACTGTAAAGGGATGCTTATCCATCTAGACAAGGGTATCTTACTGAAGAGAACCAATAGGCATCCAAGTTTAAGCCTCAATGGCGGACTGTTTACTGCAACCACAAAGTAAAGCTACTGGACAAGGTTGAGGATAATTCAAAATCCTTTGCAATGGGCCTATGGAGCTTAGCCGCTTTTCATGATGTCAGACTGCATAGTTAAGAGGTATGTTTTGCCATAAGTTCGCATGAGGGAGTTGAGAAAATAGAAAATTAATGGGTATGAAAAACAAGAACACAACTACACACATGCCCATGCACACACACATACACACACACACACACACACACACACACACACACACACACAAATAAATCATGAAAGACAAATATGTAGAAAAAAGAAAGTGAAAAATATAAAATATGATTTGATGAGTATTTTAGTTGTAGTATCTGTGATATACGATTCAGACACTAGGGCCCCACTCTGAATTTTCTTCAAAAAAAAAAAATTCAGAGGCCCTCTCTAACCAGTTTTTATTTTTTTATTTATTTATTTTTTTGGAATATAATAACTGCTATCAATTTCATCCCTAGCACTTCAAGTTACACTGTAACCCCTCCTTAGGTACAAGATACCTGAAAGGGATATTCCATGAACCTACACATTCTTTTTACTTCCTGTTTGTGCAGTGACATAACACTGGCATATATGTTTCACTGCTCGCCCTCATAAGATATCAATCATCATTCATCCCATTGAATAGACTGCAGGATGTAGGAAGCCTTCCATTTTCTGCTAGGGTTCTCCTAAGGTGGGATCCACTGAACAAGTCCCCCAACTTAGATGGGAAAAAAAAATCAGCATTGCCTCCTCCTCCAGCTCTCCAGCTAATTGGATACATTCCTACACCTGGATCGCTAGTGACATAGTTGCATGCCCTGTCCCTCTAACAACTCTCCCACTCAGGATGTTCCTGTATAACACATTCTACACAGACTGCTCCTTATAGCCATGAAGATCAACCTTCTAATCATGTAAACATTAAAAAAGTGCAAACCACCTCTTTCAAATTTTCAAACCTTAAGCTCTCAGTATCTCTGATGTGAGGTGCATTTCAGTAAAGAATATCTATTCAAATAAAAAATAAATAAATAAATAAAAAGGAACTGTCACGTACTGTGCACTCTAGAACCAGTCTCAGGTACTTTATCTCCATAATGTTCAGCTTCCTCAAGTGCTCTGCTAGAATGTGTATTGATACTGCCTGGAATAGAATTGCCATGGTATAACAAAAATAGATGAAGATAACCATTTTGAAATGGTCTGTTTTGACATGGGCTGTCCTTTCTTTGTCCCATCAAAAGAAATAAACAGCTGATCTGCTTTCCCAAAGGGCTTAGTTCTGTTGAGATAGTATATCAGCTGACTATGCACATCAGACTATGTGGAATCTTTTTTCCCTGGTTCTGAAGTTCCGGATGGAGCACTAAAACACTGATGGCTTGATTTAAGATAAACTTTGGACATAGAGGAGGGATTTGTTCTTAATGTGGTTCTATCTCTATGGAAGACCAGCTAGGATCCACCTACTATGAGAGCTTGCAACTCAGACTCTTCTTGCAGATTTCAGAGCAATAAGTAGTAGAGTATTCCATGTGATGACTATTAAATCAGCCTGATGAGCCAGTTTAAAGAGAGACAGTTACATTTCCCAGCACAAAGTTAAGATCCCAATTTTCCTGATAGCCTCGGAAGCAAAAGTCTCTTCAGAAACTGCTTTACCAAAAAAACAGAAATGAGAGGGGAAGAATCCATGGGCAACCATGCTGAAATGGTCACTAAATAAACCTTAACAGAGGAAGAAGAAAGGTCAAAGGAAAGTAACTCTCACAAATATTTAAGAACCAGTGGAAGATAATCTGATAGGTTATTGGCAAGGCACCAGCTGGAAAATCTTTTCCACTTGTCAAAATAAGATTTCCTAGTAGCAGACTTTCTTGCCTTTTTTAGCATCTGCTGCATGTACTCATGAAAAATGTGCCTAAAATGGATCAAAACGGAATCACTGTATCATCCAGGCAGTTAGTTGAACTTGTTTGAACTGGGGTGTATCAAACTCTCCTTTGTCTTTTGTAAATATGTCTGGTTTGTGAGGAAGCTTGTCAAAATTGACCTTGGCCTACTCTATAAGAAGGGACAACCAATGTTATGGGCCAAAAGGGAGTAACCACAATAATTTTTGTGGAGTCCACAGTGAAAGGGTGGAAATGTGCAGAGGAACATCCCTGACCACAGGAATAAGAATGATTCTGTGTTCCAGACTTGCCAGAAATAAGTCCAGGTGCAGACGTGCAGAATATGTTTAGCGGTCTCTTTTGAAAGACGGCAAACAGAGCTATAGGAAGTGTTCCCCACAAATACATCAATTCCTGGAAGAGTCCTTCATTCAATTGTCATTCAAAAGGTCTGTCCTGGTCCTGTTCAGCTTGTTTTCCACTACACTTTCCAGTAATGAAATGTAAGACATTTGTGGGGTTAACCCATATTGAAGAGCTATCTCTCAAACCATTGTAGCTAGCCTGCACAGAGGGTAAGACCTGGTGTCCCCCTATTGTTTATGTACTACATCACTGTGGTGTGGCATATAAATCACCTGTACAAGTCCTTGGGACCAGAAACGATGATGAGATTTCTCTATGACGTTTGTTTTGGTCTTTCTGAAGAGTTCCACAGCCCTTGCACCTTCACCTCCACAGAAACCATACCCTAAGCAAAATTGAGACGTCTGTAGTTACAGACTGATTTGCATCAGGACAGGATAAGGGGAGACTTGGGTTTTGAGCCACTTGCTGTCTCCACCAGTTCAGTTCCTTTTTGACAAAGCCCAAAATTGATATATGAAATTCTAGAGGATGTGAATGTTGGGTCACTGTGTTTTTTTTAAAGAAAACCTTTGAATTTTTCTCATTTGTAACCTGGCAAGTGGAATCATGAGAACTACAGAAGCCATAATCTCTAGGATCCTGGGATATTCCCTTGCCGAAGCCTGAAAATGATTAGAAAAGATCAAGAAAGTTTCCAGACAAATATCCACCTTTTCCTGAGTAAGAAAATTGTTTTATTTATTTATATATTTGTTTAATTTATCTTTGTTGACTGGGAAAGTCTGAAAGGATACGTACCCTTTTTCAACAGAGACCTGGGGAGAAAAGCTCCAATATTCACATATAAAGACAGTATACAATATTTTTTCATTTTCACATTGTATATAATATTCTCATTTTGGTGTGGTGGTGCTGCAGTAGCACTGTTGCCTCACAGTAAGACGCTGTCTGGTTCGACTCTCAGTTAGAGCGTCTTCTGCGTGGAGACATGCGTGAATGGGCGTACCTTCGTTGAAGGTTGTGCGTTAGGGCTGGCAACTCAGCACGTAAAAATCAACTGCCAATCATTAGCGGACCGGAGTTCCGCTGTGGCGACCCCTAACTGGGAAAAACAGAAAGAAACAACAACATACATTTTTGCATACATAATTAGCTGCAACAGATGATTAATGCTAACCTTACATCATACAATTTGTGACTATAGGAAGAAAGAAAAATAAGAGATATCCTGAGCATTTGCATAAGGTTGTAGCAGTCAGAAATACAAAGGAAAAACAAGGGAAGACAAAGACTGACATTTGAGTTGACATTACTAAGTAGTGGTACAATGAGGGAAAATGAGGATTAAGTAGGAGTGGGTAGTTAAGAGATATAATTAGTTAAATATTTACAGTGGGAGATTAAAGGAAAAGTGTATTATACCATGACCCCCCCCCCCAAAAAAACGTGCACGCTGATTGGCCAGCGTGCACATTGTAAATCGAGTTATACTAATGGAAAAAGGTACGGTCGCCCGGACTTTTTTCCATTAGTATAACTCTACTTTTAAAGCACTGTCTCGCTATGTTAAATGGGTTTAACATAGCGAGACAGCTTTAAAATAAGTAACGGAGATCTTCGTTGCTTATTTTAAAGCTGTCTCGCTATGTTAAACCCATTTAACATAGCGTGACAGGTTTTAAAAAAAAAAGCAACGGAGAAAGCAAGATCTCCGTTGCTTTTTTTACTGTTTCACTATGTTAAATGGGTTTAACATAGCGAGACAGTTTTAAAATAAGCAACGGACATCTCCGTTGCTTATTTTAAAACTGTCTCGCTATGTTAAACCCATTTAACATAGCGAAAACAGTAAAAAGCAACGGAGATCTTGCTTTCTCCGTTTTGCCCACAACTCTGATGTACTGTGCAGGCGCGCAGTACATCAGAACTGCCGGATGCCAGACATCTGTGGAAGGGCAGTAAACAGGCATTATACTATGCCATTATTTAAGAAAAGTAATAGTTTCTTTTCTTAAATAATGTCATGTATAATAGCAATAACCACGCCTGGGTGTGGGTAATGCTGGATTACCCACGGTTGGCTTTGTTTGGTCTCGGGCCGCCTCGGGACCAAACCACGCCAACCGTGGGTAAATCCAGCATTACCCACACCCAGGCGTGGGTTATTGCTATAATAATCACCATATGAGAATTTGGTAAAGAGCAGCTACTGTTGTCAGAGATATTGCAGCTTGTATTTTCTTCTAGTTCACAAATTATCCAGGTTTAGAGCAACAGTAGAGCCAAGTACATTGCAGTTGCTGCTTTAGCAGACTTTTAAAACATTAGTTGTTTTCAGTTGCTTTTAACTCTAGTGGGATGGAGGTCAACAGTTTTGAGACCAGTGAGAATAGAGTGAGTTTCTGGCAGAGGTTTTTGAGTTACAGCTAGAAGGATTTGTTACTGGAGGATAGTATTTGTTGTTGCTGTACGGAAGTAATATGCTTTTTAGAGAGGTGCAGCTATCTGGCTTGCAGATAAGTTTGTGGCCAGTAGTGAGTTGACAGTAGGTTAGCTGATTTGGGAGTTCTAGCCAGTTTGGATCCTTTAGGAATTGTGCAGTGGTGGGTTTTATGAGATGAATATGACGTGACTCTTGCCATTTTATTATAGCATGCATCAAGTTTGGACTTGAGTGTTTTATTGAATTAGTGAAGAAAGGTGATGCATATAACAGAGTTGGGAGTAGGTAGATTGCTGCTATGGATTTTCTTGTGGATACTTTAAGATGCTGACTTGCTCTACACAGGGATCCTATTTTTGTTAGTTTGGTGAATAAGTTGATCATATTTCAGTTTGTCATCTACAAGTACTCCACGCAATTTGGCTTTTGTGAGAGTTTCAATTTTTGTGGTGCTAGATGTGACAATATGGAAACTGTATTTTAGAATATTAAATTGTTTTGGTTTAAAGAACATTAGTTTAGTCTATTTACATTTGGCAGTAGGTTTTGCAGTGCCTAGCCAAGATATGACAGATAAGCAAGACTCTTGGGTGATTTCCTGGAGGATTTGTAGTATTGAAACAGAGGAGTTGAGGGTTGCAACATTTACATACTGAGCTATACTTGCTTTTTTGTGGTGGTGTGGAGTTTATTTACAAATGTATTAAAATAGAAGTGGGCCCAGCACTGACCCTTCTGGAGCTCCAAATCTGACTGGAAGGAAAGATAACTCTTGTTTCTATTTTACTGGCTGATGCCTACTTGTGAAACAGCTATCAAACCATGTGAGAGATGACTGGTTTAGACACAGGAAGGAGAGTTCGCTGAGAAGTTTTTGACGGGAAACTGCATCAAAGGCCTTTGACAAATCCAAGAAGAGTGCTGATAATAGGTTGTCATTATTTCTTTTGTGGTTGATATCATTGGTAAAGCTAAAAAGAGCAGTAATTGTGCTATGACTGGGACAGAAGCCATGTTGGTTCATGAAAAGTAGGTTACTTTGGGTAAGATATTTGAGGAGCTCTAGCCAATTTACTTCCTTTACGACTGTGCAGTGGTGGGTTTTATGAACATATTTTAATATTTTTGATCGTTTTGTTAGTATAAGTATGGGTCTACAGTTGAATAGGTCAGTTGAACTTCCATCTTTGTGAAGTGGAATTAAAAAAAGATTTCTTCCAGATGGCTGGGATATTGCTTTCTTTTATGTATTAGTATAATGACAAGGAAAGCTAGAACTTCGGAAGTAAATTTTAGGTAGTCTGTTGGTAAGCTGTCTGCTGCTAAAGTTGTTGGCTTGAGTTTTTGTAGGCATTTTTTATGCTGCTAGTTGAAAATGGTTGGAAAGAGAAGGCTATAGTATCGTTGTTAGATAAGGTTGAGGTAAGTGAGGGTGGTGAGAGAGTTTTGTTTAGTAAGAGAGACTATTGAGTTTATAAAGTGGGATTTGAACTGGGTGGCTATATTCTCTGTGTTGTTACTGGCTGTGGGTGTGGCAGTAGCTGTCTGGATGGGGTGTAGTAGTTTGTTTATTTAGGACCAAAATAGCTTGGGGTTGTTTTGGAGTTTGATAGGTTCATAGAAGGTTACTAAGCTAACTACCCTAGAGCCCTTACAAGCCTAACCATATTTACTCCAAGTTGCAGCAATTGTCAGCGGTTAGGTGAGTGAAGTTTGCAGAGTAAGGGTCTATGGTAGTTAATGCCATCTTCCTCTGACCTGGAGGGACATGGGCGCCACTCTAAGAGTGAATTTGCGGTCACCCATCCATTGATCTAGGATGTGTTTGAAGAGAGTCAGGGAGGTGCTCTGTTTCACGTGAACTGGAAACTTCTTCCAGAGAAGTGTCAGTCTGTAGGAGATGTATCCACCTCTCCAGCATGACCTGTTCATGTCAGAGGCTAGATTAAGATCCCTGAAGTGAGTGACCCTCATGCAGTTTGATTTATGAATGTGTAGCATTTCTATCCAGGTCAGGGCAGAGACTGCCCTGTAAGCCAGGTACAGGTCACCCCTTAGCAACCTGTATGAGACCGAATGCAGGGACAGGGCATTCAGTCTTTCTGTGTAACACGTTTGTTGTGTACCCTGTAATTTCTTGGTGAGAAACCTCTGTGATCTCTCCAATTGTATCAGGTGTCTGGTGAGGAACATGCACAAGGGAGCACTGTACTCAATTACTAGTCTGATGAGCACCAAGTATAATGGAACTATAACATCCTTAGATATAGCTGTGATGCCTTTACTTATAAGATGTGCCACACACAAGAATTTCCTTACTACTGTGGATATGTGGTGGTTAAAGTTCAGGTTGCTAGTAACCCGAGTACCTAGATCATGTACCACTGGGTCTACACTTAAGCGGGTGCTGTCTATAATGTAGTCTACACTTCAGTGGGTGCTGTCCATAATGTAATTAGCAGGGATGTCAGCTTTCCTCAAAGAGAATAATAATGCATTTATAGCTTTAATCCATGGCTTAGGCACCAATCATTAGTCTGTGTTAATCCTGTCTGCAGTAAATTAACATTGTTGGGGGACTCAATGATTACTCACAATTTGCAATCATCAGCGAACTTGGTCAGCCACAGGCCATCCAACTTTGCCTGGACTTCTGAGAAATAAATTAGAAGCAGTAAAGGGTCCAGCAGAGAACCTCGCGGTATGCCACTGGTGACTGGTTTATTGCTAGAGGTGAAGTCACCCACTTTGACAGTATGTGTCCTGTCAGTGAGCCATTTGACTAGGGGTTAATTCCCAACTGGGAGAGTTTCTCTATAATACCTGAGTGGGGGATGGTGTCAAACACCAAGATAGGCAATATGCACCATATTTCCCCTCATCCAGGGCCTTGGTGACTTTCTCAAAGAAGTCAACCATGTTTACCATGTTTAACAGACATGATCTACTTTTAATATATCCGAACTGGGATGAGACAGAGTTTGGAGATTATCTATGTCCTTGTTAATAAGGTCGATAATGATTCTTTCCATGCCCTTGCAGATAAGGCTAGCCAAGCTTATTAGCCTATAATTCCCAGGGTCGGTTGATGGTCCCATTTTGTGCAGAGGGATTACTGTTGCTGTCTTCCATTCCGTCGGAACACAGCAGGCCTGTGGTTAAACAGGGATCCAAGTGGGTCTGCTAAGTCACATTTTAAGTTGTAGTCCAAAAGTGAGGAGTGCACCAGGCTGCAAATAAATCTCACCAAATCTTCCACAGACTGTCCTTTATTAAGACAAACAGGTATAAAAATAGACAGGTAAGCGCTTTCGCGTTGGTGTAACGCTTCTTCAGACCTTTAAAGATGTATGAATAATGCATCCCTTTATATACCATAGTACATTGCACCTTAATTGATTAAAGACCACAAGGTGTAGTTGATGTAGTTAATGATGCTTACAAATTCAAACAAGTCTGAGTATAAATATCTTACTAAATTCTACAAAGCTTATGAAAGCACATATAGTAAACTTGTGAAAACACACATAAATAGACTCGTGAGTTAAAACACATATATTAAAACATATATTAAAACATATATTAAAAACATGTATATTGAATACATAATATAAATGTGTAGAATTCAGTGGTTCAAGGGTCTACTGGCTAGAAAGGGTTTGAGGGATATCTTATCATTGAGCCCATAAAAATGGGCTTGTAGCCTAATAATCCATTTGTTCTCTATCCCTTCTGTGTGGCTTTTAATGTTACCTAGCCTTTTAGTTCTTGTTAAAGTCTCAAGGACCATGAATTTAAAACAATGTGAAGATCCTTTATCTAAAACATGTCGTGCTAGGGCATTTGTTGTATTCTGTTTATCAATTGCATAGATGTGTTCTCTTATTCGCTCACGTAATGTCCTATTGGTTTTACCAACATAAAAAAGTGTACATTGTTGGCATTGAGCGAGGTATATAACATCTCTAGTTTTACAACATGCATATCCCTTGAACGAATATTCACGTCCTGTGTGTGGATGTATGAATTTATCAGTTGCAGCTATATATTTGCATTGCTTACAACTTAAACATGCAAAGGTTCCTGTCTTATGTGGAAAAGTATTGACCTTGTTAAGATTTTCATAACATAGTCTCCTATCTAGGGACTTCATGTTTCTATAAGATATTGTTGGTCTAATATCAACTAAGTCTTTTATTTTCTCATCCATGAAGAGTAATTTCCAATTGTCTCCTATAACCTGCCTTACTTGATTATTGATATTAGTATAAGGAATAATCAGTCTGTTTACTGCTGGGGGATTGGTTTTGATGTTCAACCCATCATTATCATCTACTCTCCTTAAAAACGGAGTGCCCTTACCTACTCTGTGAATATCCCCATGAATTAGTGCTTCATGTACTTCTGTCTCTTTATAGCCCCTTTCTAAAAAATTCTTTTTAAGTATAGTCTTCTGTTTATTAAAGGTAGACTCTTGAGTGGTTAATCTAGAGGCCCGTAACATTTGATTCTTGGGAATGTTTTTGTGTATATGTTTGGGATGCATGCTGCTACGGTGCAGTAAGTTGTTTTTCCAACATGTCTTCCTAAATAACTCAGTGTCTATGCCATGGGTTCCCTTAGTTAGCTTAACATCCAAAAATACAATCTCCAAAACAGAGTAGCTGCATTCAAAATTCAGAAAATCAGTAGTGGCATTCAAGTATCTAACAAAGTCTGTTAGTAATGTAACTGATCCCCCCCATACAATACACACATCGTCAACAAATCTACTATAATGTTTTAAGTGTTGACAGTATAAAGCATGATTAAATACATAAGTGTCTTCCCATTGTGCCAACACCAAATTGGCATAGGTGTTGGCACAAGGGGTCCCCATGGCTACCCCTTGGTTTGCAAAAATACTTATTGTCATAGAGCAGAACATTGTTCTCAAGAACTAATTCTAGGAGGCTCATCCATTTCATAACATCTGTATTAGCTATGTCATGTGCCAAAAGGAACTGACGCACATATTCAGTACCAACACCATTTGGTATTGATGTAAATAATGATGTCACATCAAGTGTTACAAGAATGTCATCACTTGAAAGCAACTGTAATCTGTTTAAGTCAGATAATTTCTCTAAAAACTGTTGCGTGTCCCTTAAAATATAATTAGTGTTGGTCACAATCGGTTTGAACATCTTATCCAAATAGATGGAAAGTGGTTCTGTGAGCCATCCTTTGCTAGATACAATGGGTCTCAAAGGGGGATTATCTCTGTTTTTATGCACTTTAGGGAGACCCCTAAAAGTAGGAACCAAAGGATTCTCTACCGTAAAATAAACATAGAGTTCCTTGTCTATAGTTTTACATAATAACATATCGTATAGCGTACTATGTACTTCCCTAATTAAATTATTGAGTGCATTCCAGTCAAGGGAGTGTATGTATCTTTGTCCACCAACATTCCTTGCATTTTTTTGGTGTATATGTTCTTATCCATAATGACAATGGCGCCTTTATCAGCCTTGCGTATAATGATGTCATTGTTACTCTGTAAACTAACAATAGCTTCCCTCTCATGCAACGTCAGATTGTGAAACTCGGTTTCAATTTATTATTATTATACAAAGTAAATAAATCACTTTCGCATGCCTTCTCAAAGGCTTCCAAGAGGGGATGAGGCTGTGGTATAAAAACAGACGGTTTCTTAAAATTAAAATTATTGGATGCTATAGAATCAACATTCAAATCATTATGTCCATACATTAACTTCAACCCTAAATTTCTGGTGAACAATTTAATGTCCACCAGTATGTCGACAAAGTCTGTTGAACAAGAGGGGATAAAGCTTAACCCCTTGTTCAATAATGAAGTTTCATGAAGATTTAGTTCATACCTTGAGATGTTAATAATCAGGTCATGTTGGTAAAGTTCATCATTTTCTTCTGGTATGGGACAAATTCCTCCGTGTTCTTTCTCTTCCTGTTGAAGGGTGACAAAGTTCTTCTCTCGAACGGTTTTATCGGTAAAGGGAAAGAAGGAAAACCTTCACCTTCACCGAATATCTCATCTTCAGAAGCTCCAATAAAAGAGTCTAGCCTCGTCTGTTTCCTTCGTTGGTCTTTAGCCACAAAATCACTTGTGGGACCAAGTAGTGCATGAGTGTCCCTATTATCTGAGTTGGCAGAATGGATCATGGCTTCTACAGTGATTCGCTTCGGTTTCACAGCCACAGAAGTAGAAACCGGAGCGTTTGTAGTGATACTGGCAGCTTGTGTCGTTGTGTCGGTCGGTATAGCGTCTTCATTTGATGACATCATCAAAGGGGCGTTGCTCACTGGTAGTTTACTGTTCTGAAGCACTGGCTTAGATTTAAAATTAGCGACTGTGTAGTTCTGCCGATTACCCAAAGGCTGCTTCTTATCCCTTGGCCAAGCAAAGACCTGGCCTTTTTGGAAATCGAAAAAATCTCGTTCCAATTTTCTCTTCTTGTCTTGTCTAAGTTTATTGTCGAGTGTCAACAAAAGTTGTTTGAGATCTTGATACATACTGCTCAGTTCATTTTCATTGAGCAGTTTCAACAGTTCACCTTCTATAGTATTTATCTCTGTTAATAAATTTTTCTCAGCCAGGCAATATTGTTCAATTAAAATGTTGATATAGGCAAAGCTGGTATCCAGGTTAAGTTTCTGCCAGGTGGAAAGTAATTCTGGATACTCTGTTCCAAAGGTTGGCATTTTTAACACCCTTAAACCTCGCGGAACCAATTTAAAACTCAAGCATGCCTGCATATGTAATTTCTGCCACTGTATATTCCTTAATCTCTGCATTTTAGTCTCAAGACGTCTTGTTAACAGTGTAACCTCCATATTATGTTTCATGTTGTTAGCTGCATCCTCAGTATTAGCTAAATCACGAACAGTTAATTTGAGTAGCGGGTTCTCTCTCATTTCTATCAGCGTAGCCATACGCTGAGTATTTAATACTTCATGAATCCGTTCACTGTTAGATGATGCAGGTTGTACAGCCATGTCTCAGCAGGTAATCAACGAAGAAAAGTAGGTAAAAACAAAGTTACCTGACAAGCAAAGCACCCTCAAAACGAAAAAATATCAAAATGTAGTCCAAAAGTGAGGAGTGCACCAGGCTGCAAATAAATCTCACCAAATCTTCCACAGACTGTCCTTTATTAAGACAAACAGGTATAAAAATAGACATAAAAATAGACAGGTAAGCGCTTTCGCGTTGGTGTAACGCTTCTTCAGACCTTTAAAGATGTATGAATAATGCATCCCTTTATATACCATAGTACATTGCACCTTAATTGATTAAAGACCACAAGGTGTAGTTGATGTAGTTAATGATGCTTACAAATTCAAACAAGTCTGAGTATAAATATCTTACTAAATTCTACAAAGCTTATGAAAGCACATATAGTAAACTTGTGAAAACACACATAAATAGACTCGTGAGTTAAAAACACATATATTAAAACATATATTAAAACATATATTAAAAACATGTATATTGAATACATAATATAAATGTGTAGAATTCAGTGGTTCAAGGGTCTACTGGCTAGAAAGGGTTTGAGGGATATCTTATCATTGAGCCCATAAAAATGGGCTTGTAGCCTAAGAATCCATTTGTTCTCTATCCCTTCTGTGTGGCTTTTAATGTTACCTAGCCTTTTAGTTCTTGTTAAAGTCTCAAGGACCATGAATTTAAAACAATGTGAAGATCCTTTATCTAAAACATGTCGTGCTAGGGCATTTGTTGTATTCTGTTTATCAATTGCATAGATGTGTTCTCTTATTCGCTCACGTAATGTCCTATTGGTGCAATGTACTATGGGATATAAAGGGATGCATTATTCATACATCTTTAAAGGTCTGAAGAAGCGTTACACCAACGCGAAAGCGCTTACCTGTCTATTTTTATACCTGTTTGTCTTAATAAAGGACAGTCTGTGGAAGATTTGGTGAGATTTATTTGCAGCCTGGTGCACTCCTCACTTTTGGACTACATTTTGATATTTTTTCGTTTTGAGGGTGCTTTGCTTGTCAGGTAACTTTGTTTTTACCTACTTTTCTTCGTTGATTACCTGCTGAGACATGGCTGTACAACCTGCATCATCTAACAGTGAACGGATTCATGAAGTATTAAATACTCAGCGTATGGCTACGCTGATAGAAATGAGAGAGAACCCGCTACTCAAATTAACTGTTCGTGATTTAGCTAATACTGAGGATGCAGCTAACAACATGAAACATAATATGGAGGTTACACTGTTAACAAGACGTCTTGAGACTAAAATGCAGAGATTAAGGAATATACAGTGGCAGAAATTACATATGCAGGCATGCTTGAGTTTTAAATTGGTTCCTGAGGTTTAAGGGTGTTAAAATGCCAACCTTTGGAACAGAGTATCCAGAATTACTTTCCACCTGGCAGAAACTTAACCTGGATACCAGCTTTGCCTATATCAACATTTTAATTGAACAATATTGCCTGGCTGAGAAAAATTTATTAACAGAGATAAATACTATAGAAGGTGAACTGTTGAAACTGCTCAATGAAAATGAACTGAGCAGTATGTATCAAGATCTCAAACAACTTTTGTTGACACTCGACAATAAACTTAGACAAGACAAGAAGAGAAAATTGGAACGAGATTTTTCGATTTCCAAAAGGCCAGGTCTTTGCTTGGCCAAGGGATAAGAAGCAGCCTTTGGGTAATCGGCAGAACTACACAGTCGCTAATTTTAAATCTAAGCCAGTGCTTCAGAACAGTAAACTACCAGTGAGCAACGCCCCTTTGATGATGTCATCAAATGAAGACGCTATACCGACCGACACAACGACACAAGCTGCCAGTATCACTACAAACGCTCCGGTTTCTACTTCTGTGGCTGTGAAACCGAAGCGAATCACTGTAGAAGCCATGATCCATTCTGCCAACTCAGATAATAGGGACACTCATGCACTACTTGGTCCCACAAGTGATTTTGTGGCTAAAGACCAACGAAGGAAACAGACGAGGCTAGACTCTTTTATTGGAGCTTCTGAAGATGAGATATTCGTGAAGGTGAAGGTTTTCCTTCTTTCCTTTACCGATAAAACCGTTCGAGAGAAGAACTTTGTCACCCTTCAACAGGAAGAGAAAGAACACGGAGGAATTTGTCCCATACCAGAAGAAAATGATGAACTTTACCAACATGACCTGATTATTAACATCTCAAGGTATGAACTAAATCTTCATGAAACTTCATTATTGAACAAGGGGTTAAGCTTTATCCCTCTTGTTCAACAGACTTTGTCGACATACTGGTGGACATTAAATTGTTCACCAGAAATTTAGGGTTGAAGTTAATGTATGGACATAATGATTTGAATGTTGATTCTATAGCATCCAATAATTTTAATTTTAAGAAACCGTCTGTTTTATACCACAGCCTCATCCTCTTGGAAGCCTTTGAGAAGGCATGAAAGTGATTTATTTACTTTGTATAATAATAATAAATTGAAACCGAGTTTCACAATCTGACGTTGCATGAGAGGAAGCTATTGTTAGTTTGCAGAGTAACAATGACATCATTATACGCAAGGCTGATAAAGGGGCCATTGTCATTATGGATAAGAACATATACACCAATAAAATGCAAGAAATGTTGATGGACAAAGATACATACACTCCCTTGACTGGAATGCACTCAATAATTTAATTAGGGAAGTACATAGCGCTATACGATATGTTATTATGTAAAACTATAGACATGGAACTCTATGTTTATTTTACGGTAGAGAATCCTTTGGTTCCTACTTTTAGGGGTCTCCCTAAAGTGCATAAAAACAGAGATAATCCCCCTTTGAGACCCATTGTATCTAGCAAAGGATGGCTCACAGAACCACTTTCCATCTATTTGGATAAGATGTTCAAACCGATTGTGACCAACACTAATTATATTTTAAGGGACACGCAACAGTTTTTAGAGAAATTATCTGACTTAAACAGATTACAGTTGCTTTCAAGTGATGACATTCTTGTAACACTTGATGTGACATCATTATTTACATCAATACCAAATGGTGTTGGTACTGAATATGTCGTCAGTTCCTTTGGCACATGACATAGCTAATACAGATGTTATGA
This sequence comes from Protopterus annectens, assembly GCF_019279795.1. Taxonomy (NCBI): domain Eukaryota; kingdom Metazoa; phylum Chordata; order Ceratodontiformes; family Protopteridae; genus Protopterus; species Protopterus annectens. Next base: position 604,381,551 of record NC_056747.1, read on the forward strand.
AATGGATGAGCCTCCTAGAATTAGTTCTTGAGAACAATGTTCTGCTCTATGACAATAAGTATTTTTGCAAAACAAGGGGTAGCCATGGGGACCCTTGTGCCAACACCTATGCCAATTTGGTGTTGGCACAATGGGAAGACACTTATGTATTTAATCATGCTTTATACTGTCAACACTTAAAACATTATAGTAGATTTGTTGACGATGTGTGTATTGTATGGGGGGGGATCAGTTACATTACTAACAGACTTTGTTAGATACTTGAATGCCACTACTGATTTTCTGAATTTTGAATGCAGCTACTCTGTTTTGGAGATTGTATTTTGGATGTTAAGCTAACTAAGGAACCCATGGCATAGACACTGAGTTATTTAGGAAGACATGTTGGAAAAACAACTTACTGCACCGCAGCAGCATGCATCCCAAACATATACACAAAAACATTCCCAAGAATCAAATGTTACGGGCCTCTAGATTAACCACTCAAGAGTCTACCTTTAATAAACAGAAGACTATACTTAAAAAGAATTTTTTAGAAAGGGGCTATAAAGAGACAGAAGTACATGAAGCACTAATTCATGGGGATATTCACAGAGTAGGTAAGGGCACTCCGTTTTAAGGAGAGTAGATGATAATGATGGGTTGAACATCAAAACCAATCCCCAGCAGTAAACAGACTGATTATTCCTTATACTAATATCAATAATCAAGTAAGGCAGGTTATAGGAGACAATTGGAAATTACTCTTGATGGATGAGAAAATAAAAGACTTAGTTGATATTAGACCAACAATATCTTATAGAAACATGAAGTCCCTAGATAGGAGACTATGTTATGAAAATCTTAACAAGGTCAATACTTTTCCACATAAGACAGGAACCTTTGCATGTTTAAGTTGTAAGCAATGCAAATATATAGCTGCAACTGATAAATTCATACATCCACACACAGGACGTGAATATTCGTTCAAGGGATATGCATGTTGTAAAACTAGAGATGTTATATACCTCGCTCAATGCCAACAATGTACACTTTTTATGTTGGTAAAACCAATAGGACATTACGTGAGCGAATAAGAGAACACATCTATGCAATTGATAAACAGAATACAACAAATGCCCTAGCACGACATGTTTTAGATAAAGGATCTTCACATTGTTTTAAATTCATGGTCCTTGAGACTTTAACAAGAACTAAAAGGCTAGGTAACATTAAAAGCCACACAGAAGGGATAGAGAACAAATGGATTCTTAGGCTACAAGCCCATTTTATGGGCTCAATGATAAGATATCCTCAAACCCTTTCTAGCCAGTAGACCCTTGAACCACTGAATTCTACACATTTATATCATGTATTCAATATACATGTTTTTAATATATGTTTTAATATATGTTTTAATATATGTGTTTTTAACTCACGAGTCTATTTATGTGTGTTTTCACAAGTTTACTATATGTGCTTTCATAAGCTTTGTAGAATTTAGTAAGATATTTATACTCAGACTTGTTTGAATTTGTAAGCATCATTAACTACATCAACTACACCTTGTGGTCTTTAATCAATTAAGGTGCAATGTACTATGGTATATAAAGGGATGCATTATTCATACATCTTTAAAGGTCTGAAGAAGCGTTACACCAACGCGAAAGCGCTTACCTGTCTATTTTTATACCTGTTTGTCTTAATAAAGGACAGTCTGTGGAAGATTTGGTGAGATTTATTTGCAGCCTGGTGCACTCCTCACTTTTGGACTACATTTTGATATTTTTTCGTTTTGAGGGTGCTTTGCTTGTCAGGTAACTTTGTTTTTACCCACATTTTAAGTTGTTTAAAAGGCAATTTGTGCTGTTGTCTGATCCCACTGATCCTGTGTTTTTGGCCTTGGAGAGCACTGAGATGACTTGCATTCTTGAGATAATAGGCTGAGGAATGGTGGCAGGTATACTTTGGGGGATGAATGTAGGGGACAAGGGGTGAAGTTTGCTCCAGATCTGTCAGCTAGCAGGTTGGCTATTACCTCTGGTTGAGTATGGAGGTGCCATTCACAACCATTTCAGCAAATAGCTGGATATTCCCTTTTAGATTTTGGACGTAGTTGAAGAATGCTGTGTGATTATCCTTAGTTAGGGAGGCTATTTTTGCTTCATAGTTAGCTTTGCAGGACTTAAACAAACAAATTAGAGATCTTGTCAAGCTAGAGAGGGATTTCTTCCTCTGCTGAGCCAGTTCCCTCTTGTTCTAGAACATTAGTTTCTTTCTCTTTTTGTAGAGCCTGTTTACAGTAGAGGTCCACCAGAGTGGCTTGTTTTTTAATCTGGTCATGTACAGCCAATTCTATACAAATACTTGAAAATTCTTAAGTGTTTTTGAGCTTGATGGGGTATCTGGTCTTATAATTACATCAAACGAGACTCATTTATAGTCCGATCTTACCAGGGAAGACATCACACAGGCGGGGTTGGGGGCAATGCTCTCCCATGCTAGTAGTACAATGTCCAGGACATTTGAGCCTCTTATGGGTGTGCTGACTAGCTGTTTCAGAGAATCTGCATTGACAAAGTACAAGAACCTCTGGGGCAGCATGTTTGTGGTTGTATACGTTTCCCAGTCGATGGTAGGATAATTAAAATCATTCATACGCAATGTGTTGGACTGTATGGCAAGTGACCCCAGTAAGTCCAGGTACGCTTTTACTGTTTCATGCTGGGGGACCTATGATATTGTGGGGGGTTTTGCCTATAGTTAATTGGACATGGATTAGCTCAAGAGAGTCATACTGTTTGACCATTCTCTAGGTGTACTTATCCTTAATGAAGATGGATGCACCTCCCCCTTTGGTTCTTCCACACTCAGTTTATGATCTGAACGTATGGAAGGCATTGTAGTACCCCTGCATGGCCAGGGTGCTTTCCATGCCTTTGAGCCATGTCTCGGTGACTGCACAGATGTCATCATCTTCAAAAGTGAGGAGTGCTTTCAGGGAATGCAATCTTTTGTTTAGAATCCTAGCATTAAGCAGCAGTATCTTGAGTTTATCTAGAAAGGATTTTGCTATGTTGGGAGGGTGATTATTTTGGCACTGCCTAAAAAAGGCACAATAGGAGTGGCTAACACCTTTGCCAGTATCTGAAAGCCTAAAGGAGACAGGTGCAGACCATCTCTGGCAAAGCAACGTGGCTTGTCGACCATGTCTTTCCAAGCTGACAGATTTTGCATCCCCTTAGACTGACACCAGAAGCTTAGCCAATTGTTAAAGTCAATCATTTTTTGTTTGTATTATGGCATCATCCTTGGAGAAGGAAGGATGCTGCTTAAGACTAGGCTTATACCCACCTGTGATGCAATCTGAAAGCTCAGTCATTTTTCTCTTCATGTAGTCAGTGAGGTACATCTCAAGGCAGTCACTCCCCCAGATGGGCTATGACGGAGTCATACCGATACTTGTGGTTGAGTGACTTGAAGGATCCTGGCACCTGACAAGCAGCTAACCGCAACCCACTTTTTATCCAGCCTGGCAAGGGGAACATCCTTGTATCTCACAATGGAGTCACCTATGGCCAGTACATTAGGTTTTGTGATGTTATGCCTCATGGGCTTATTTGTTCACACTGATGTGTGTATTATATGTTGAAGTTGACTGAAGGTTGATGAAGTAGGATTTTGTTGTTGCTGTTTATTAAGCGTTTTTGCAAGAGTTCTTAAGTATCTAAAGTGCTGGACATTGGACTGGGTTTTGTTTTTGAACCATATTTCCCATGCTTTGTCTCTTTGAAGAAGTATTTGTTTGTTGTCTTTTGTTAATCAAGCTGCAGAGTTTGACCGGACACTCTTAGTTCTGTGTGTTGCATGGCTGTTGAGGATGTTTAGGAAAGTATTATTGAAATGGGTTAAAGCATCTAGTGGCATGGTCTTTAGGATATTCCAGTTGTAGACTCACTTGAATTAAAAGTATTTTGTACTGCACACCTGTGTACAGGTTACCTGTTTGTATATGTTGAGATGGCTTCCGACAACAGAACTTGGTAGGTCACTGATGCTGTCAGCAAGGCAGCCAAATGAATTTGTATTATTAGGTTTGTTTGTAAGAATCCAGTCTAAGATTGATTCCTTATTTATGTGTTCATGTATCCTGGTTATATATTTTACTACTTGTGAGAAATCAAACAGATTCATTGATGGGGTGTTTGTTTTTTTTTTAGGCCCCCGGTTTAAGTTAAGATCACCCATTACAATTGTTTTATGTGGTGTATTGTCATATAGCCAGTGCAGAAGTTCTGCTGTGTTACTATTTTGTTCTGGTGGGATGCAAAGCCCAGTGATGAAGATGGCTTTTATGTTAAGTTTAAGATGTCATATGAGGTATTCTGTATTAAATGTAGGTAAAGAGTGTTGGTAAAGGATACGTTTTCAGGAGTTTTTGTATAATTGCTACTCCTCCACCTCATTTATTTCTTCTGCCAAGTCTGAAAATGTTACAACTTGGAGGTAGCATTTTATTGTCTTTTATGTGTGGTTTTAGCCAGGTTTTTCTAACTATAGCTATGGAAGGGTTATAAAGTGCTAGACATGCTTCCTTACAAATGACATAATTATAGTTATAAAATGCTACCAAGCATCCTTACAATATAAAATATTACCTTACAGTTTTAACTTGTGTATTTATTTCTTAAATTAATTTTAGTTTTAAAATTTAGCATATCTTTTAGTCTAATTTAAATGTCTGCTTTAAGTCTTTTATGAATAAAAGGTTACTATCAAGGGATTGTCCCTTGTAAGGAGGCTTTATAGTCACATGATGTAGTCATATGATGAGGTTTCTTGAATTCTATTGGTTAAAGAAATAATTTTAAAGAGAAAGTAGTTTCATGTATTTTATCAGATGAAGCTTTTAATTTTTAGATGAAAGTGCTCATGTATTCAAGTATTGTTGAATTAAAGGATTAAATGATCGAAGGATTCAGTGTATTTCATTTACCCTACTGTCCAGATAATTTTGCTTCAGTGTGCTGCTTCTTTTGAAGTTATGCAGGGAAAGATGGAGTACAGTGGGATACTTTATGGTCAGAATATACTCCCCTAACAAAATTGGGGGGGGGGGGTCAGCATCAAGTTACACCATTACAAATGCACAGTCCTGAAAATACCACCACTAAAAGTGGAAGAGAGCAACAGCAACCTGACACACTGTTTAAAACACAGTCGTGGCAATGAGAAAGACAGTGGTAGAAAACTTCAAAAGGAACTAGAATCTGGTTTTGGCTGGAAGGGACCACAGAACTTTTATGTTGTCAGAAGCTTATTGCTGAATCTTACCAGAAAACCCTAGTTATTTAAGAGTGAAAGAAATCAGTGCAGAAACTGAAAGGGAAGAACCCATAAAGCACGATACTGAATCTTGCTAAAGGATTCCAACCATTAAAGTAATGATGGCCGTCTGTGTGGAGACAAAGGGAGGGACCCTTAACAACAAATTTACTAAGAGAAGAAAGAAAACCTAATACGATCCATAGTTGTACCTCTGTAATTTCAAAACAGAGGACTAGTCAGAAACTGGACTCTCAGAAACATAAACTAAGAGAAACAAAAGCTGAAGAGATAAAATAAAATGAATTCTCAAAGATAAAAACTGAAAAAAGTCACAGGCATGAGTTGCCCTTTGTGAAGGATGAAACAGGAGAAGAACCACCTGTTTTTGTATGTGAAGAGGCTATATCATCTACTTCATGTCACTGTACTGACTAAAAGGCTCTTGACTTGGCAAATTTGCTGGTAAGCAATGACTAGTTTAACGAAGCATGGTGGAAGGATTATGCATTAAGCAGGAACAAAGAAAATACAGCCAGAGTTGGATGAGAAACAAATAAGCAGACTGGTCCCATTCTCATATTCTGAGGTAAAGAATGGCTTACTCTGCAGACTGAACAAAAACAAAGAAATAAACAACTTTCAGTTTCAAAACCTTATACAACATGTGAGGAATCTGGCACATAGCCATATTATAGGAGGCTGTAGCCTGTAGGGTATCCACACTTTTCTATATTTAGATGACTTGCTTATCTTTGCAGAGGTTATTTCAAAGTGTCAAGAATCTCTTTCTTGGGTGGGCGATCTCTTACACAAGCTAGAATTCCAAGAGAACATTCAAAAGTCTTTTTTGGGACCTTCTCACAGGATTGTGTTCCTGGGATTTCAGCAAGATACCACAGTTCAAAGAGCATTTCTTCCAATGGAAAAAAAAAAACAGATCTAAATCTAGTTCTGTTTCTAGAGTTTCCACTCATACTTTGGTCACTGCGAGGGAATACCTCAAGATATTGGGTCTCACGACCTCTATGATTCTTATGATATACCTGGCAAGATTCCACATGAGAAAGATACAGTGGTCTTTGGTCCCAACACCAACCCCCTTTGTCTTTTCAAATCATAGTGCTGCAGTTGGTCAGAAGAAAAATCACTTGGTGGAGACAACAGATATTCCTAAATCCATGTCTCCCCTTCTCTCTCCCTGTTCCAAAACAGTCACCACAGATGCCTCAGACTTTTCTTGGGGAGCAATTTTTGGAGAGATAAAAGGACAAAGTATGTGGGGCGCCAAGGACAGTCTCAGGCACAAATGTAAAATAAATGTTTGCCCTGATCAAGGCACTCAAGTCTTTGAATTATCTTTGGTCCCCAGGACCTCTTCATGTTCTTACAGACAATACAACAAGTCATGTGGTATATCAACAAGCAAGGGGGAACCGGGTCGTACCCCCTTTGCAGGCTAGTCATGTAAGCTTGGGATATAAAGTACAGTTGTGTACACTTACCATAAATGTAGATGTTCGAGTGTATTCACTGTTGCAGACATTACATTTGGTTAGTCTGCTGGCAGGTTGCCCTCAGTCGGCCTGAATTCCAAAGTCTTGGGTCCTGCGTCGGTTGCTGTCTCCTCTTCCATGACATCAGGTCGTCGGGGGTATAAAACATGCAGCCGGCGCCATTTTCTTTAGTTTTTCTTGCCCCCGATGTCAGGTGCCCCCAAAAAGGTAGCAGAAATATATATATATATATATGTTTATGTTTATATACAAAAAAAAAAAAAATATATATATATATATATATATATATATATATATATATATGCATGCATCAATATAAACTTTACCTTCATCTACAAGCAAATACACCACATAGGTTGTAGAAGACAGAGAAGGAAAGATAAACTCCAGAATGACAGGGGGATGGTGGGAGGGTAGCCTGGACTGCAACAGTGAATACACTCGAACATCTACATTTATGGTAAGTGTACACAACTGTACTATGTTCTTCATGTTTCACTGTTGCAGTCATTACATTTGGGTAGAATCCCAAAGCTATGGTTGGGGGGCTGGAGCTAAACAGCATTAGAAGCGGCTATAAGGCCTTGCAGAACTGCAGTGGCAAAGCCTGCTCTGGATTTAGAGTAAAGAGGCAAATGATAATGCTTTGTAAAGGTGTGAACAGAACTCCAAGTAGCAGCCTCTAGAATGTCTTTGGTTGGTACTCCCCTTAGAAAGGCTGCTGAAGTAGCTGCAGCTCTGGTGGAATGAGACCTAATGCCCTTGGGCACAGGTTTACCATGGTGTAAGTAGCAGAAACGGATGCAGTGGCTTATCCACTTTGAAATTGTCTGCTTTGAAATTGCCTTGCCCTCTGATCCTGCAGCATATGTCACTAATAATTGCTCAGTTTTTCTTAGAGCTTTAGTCCTGCTTAAGTAGACTCTTAGCTGTCTGTGTACATCTAAGGAATGCAGAATTCTCTCCCCCTTGTTCTGCGGATTTGGATAAAAGGTTGGCAGATGAATTGTTTGGTTAAGAGCCACACTGGAAACCACCTCAGGCATAAAAGTAGGATTTGTCCTCAGAGATATCCTGTCTGGGTGAAATATGATAAAAGGCTTTAGAGCCATGAGGGCCTGTAGCTCTGAAACTCTTCTTGCTGAAGTAATAGCTAGTAGCAGAGCTGCTTTCCATGATAAGAACTTTATATCAGCGTAGCAGCTGGTTCAAATGGAGGCAGGGTGAGCTTTTCCAACACATAATTGAAGTCCCATGCAGGCAATGGTGATCTTCTAGGAGGTCTTAAATTTTTGGCTCCTCTAAGATACTGCTTTAGTAAAGGATGAGAAAAGATTGGTGGCTCTGTATTGTAAAGAGCCAAAATGGCAGAGGCATGGATTTTAATTGATGAGAAAGATAGGCCTTTGTCAAGCATCTCAGTTAAGTATTGCAATATCTGAGTAATATTTGGTTCTGCTGTATCAGTTCCCTGTGCTTGATTCCAAGCACAGAATCTCTTCCATTTGTCAGCATAAGATTTTCTAGTACTAGGCCTTCTGGCTTCCAAAATGACATCCATCACATCTTTACTGAGAGGTGTTGTTTGTATGACTAAATGATCAGCCATGCTGCCAGGTTCAGAGTCTGTAGTTGATTGTGCAGGATCTGATTGTTTTGCTGGGACAGTAGTTGTGGTCTTTGAGGCAAGGTCCAAGCTGGGTATTGAGACAAGTTCCTTAGGACTGGGTATCAGTATTGGCGGGGGCCAGTCAGGGGCAATTAGTGTCATCTGTGGTTTCTCTTGTCTGACTTTTGGGAGGACCTTGGGGAGAAGAGGCAGAGGAGGAAAGGCGTAAACTGATAGGTTTTTCCAACTGAAGGATAGGGGGTCCACTTTCCATGCTTGTCTGTGATAAGTCCTTGTGCAGAATCTTTTCAGTTGATAATTTTGAGGAGAGGCAAATAGATCTACATCTGGGCTCCCCCATTTCTCTGTTATCATGCTGAATACTTGTGGATTTAGTTTCCACTTCTGAGGATCCATAAGGTTTCTGCTTAAATCGTCTGCCAGAATGTTTTGTTTTCCTGGCAGGAATTGAGCTTGAAGATCTATTTGGTAGATCAAAGCTGTGTTCCACAGTGCCATGGCTAATCTGCAGAGGGGGTATGAGTGTGTGCCCCCTTGCTTGTTTATATACCACATGACTGTTGTGTTGTCCGTCTTTATCAGTAGTTGTCCTGGATGAAGTAAGTCCTTGAAGGTTGTTAGGGCATTTTGAACAGCTAGCATCTCTTTCTGGTTGATATGCAGATGCATTTGTTTTGGTGACCATATACCCTGAATGCATCTTCCTGCCATGTGGGCCTCCCAGGCATAATCTGATGAGGCTGTTGTTATGGTTTGGCTGGTAGGGGGTAGAGTGAATGGCCGTCCTATGTTCTGGTGACATGCCTTTGCCCACCATAGAAACTCCTGTTGCAGGCAGGGAATGAGAGGAATCATTGTTTCCAGACTGTGACAATGTTGACTCCATAAACTTTTTAGGTACCATTGAAGTTTCCTCATATGCAGTTTTGCATATGGAATCAGTAGGATGCAGGATGCCATGAAGCACAGAGCCTGCAGAATTTGTCTTGCAGAATACTGGGTTTTTGTTGCCATCAGTTTGAAGTAAGTAGTCAGTTGCCTTTGCTTGTCTGGCGTGAGGTAAGCCGTCTGTGCAGTTTTATTCAAGCTTGCACCCAGGAATGTTATCTTTTTAGAGGGTACCAGTTGTGATTTCTTTTCGTTTATTGTGTACTCTAGGCATGTTAGAAGCCTTTTCACAAATGCCAGATATTGAAGAAGAGTGTCCTTGTTCACTGTTTGAATGAGACAGTCGTCCAAGTAAGGCTATATTTGTATACTTCTTTGTCTGCAAAATGCAATTACTGGTGCCAGGCACTTTGTAAAGACCCTGGGCACAGTAGATAAGCCAAAGGGCACTGCAGAGAATTGGTAATGCATTAAGCCAGCCTTGAATCTGAGGTATCTTCTGCACGATTGTCTTATTGGGATATGCAGGTATGCCTCTTTTAGGTCTAAAGTCACCAGCCAAGCATTCTTGCCCAGCATGGGCAGAAGCTGCTGCAAAGTCAGCATTTTGTATTTTACAATGTCCAGGCATGTGTTCAAAATTGATAAATCCAGTATTGGCCGCCAGGCCTTGACCTTTCTGGGTACCAAAAACAGTCTTGAGTAAAAACCTTGTTCCTTTTCCTGTTCTGGTACTGTCTGAATGGCCCTCATATCCATGAGGGACGTAACCTGTTTCTGTGCCTCTGCCCATTGATTTTTTGGCAGATATGGCCAACCATTTGCCATTGGCAGAGTGTGGAAATGGAATCTGTATCCCTGTGATACGATGTTTAGTACCCACGTGTCCTAGGTTATTAACTGCCAATTTTGAGCAAAAAGTGCGGCAAAAAAGACTAAAGAAAATGGCATCGGCTGCATGTTTTATACCCGTAATGACCTGACGTCATGGAAGAGGAGACAGCAACCGACGCAGGACCCAATACTTTGGAATTCAGGCCGACTTAGGGCAACCTGCCAGCAGATTGCCCAAATGTAATGACTGCAACAGTGAAACACGAAGAACATCTTCACAGCACAATCACTCTACAGGCATCTTACATCCTGTCAGTGCAAAACTATGTGGCAGACAAGCTGAGCAGGACAAGGACAGACCCTGAAGAATGGAAACTAGATCAGGCAGTCTTCTTCTATTGCTGCAGTTCAGATGGACAAAACTTCGTCCAATGCTCAAATACAATAACTGAAAGAGTTTTCACAGAGAAATATATATTTTTTCTGAGTTACCTTATACTGAAACTGCACCTGAGAAGAAAGCAAGTCTGAAACTGTACTGGATAAAATAGTTACAGTAAAAAGCAATAAGTGAAAAACAGAGACAGAGAGATGCTTACTAAGAGTGCAAAAGAGAATAAAGCAGACTGTGCTGGTCCCTAAGCTATATGAATTTGTAATGATTTCCAGAAACTGAATGAGACATTCAAATATGACATATAGCCAATGCCAAGAGTGGATCAGTTCATACAGAAGCTAGGCAAAACAAGGTTTTCAACCATTCTAGTTTTGACCACTTCTGTCAGGTTCACCCACACCTGAAGCCAAAGAGAATTTCACCCCTAGAAAATATGAATAATACTAAGCAAACAATTATGTAGATCATAAGATGCCTAGCCGTATACACTTTTAAGCAGACAAACTTGAAAGTTACTGCCACCTTTGTCAGCACTTAATACTGCTTTCGTCCCAAATCGAGCAGGATCTGACATGATAAACCTGGTGTAAATTTGTGCCTGCCCATCCAGGTATCAAGATGAGTCTTAAAGGTTGCTAAAGTAGTACTTTGACCTGTAATGGCAACCTATTCCATAGACAGGAAATACGCTGTGTTAGGAGCCTATCCCTCTAAACAGTCTTGTTTATGTTTAGTGCGGATTTAGATTTCTAGTGCAGGAACTTGTAGAGGCACTGGTTTTACGAAGAACTAGGAGCTGAAGTTAAGACTGGTTCTTTCATGGCTTGAAACACTAGACAAAGGTCACCTCAGAGCAGCCAGTAGGCTACTGAGTGTAAGGAAAGTCATGCCAAACTGTTAGTATAATTGAAGGATTTAAGACCTTTACTTTTCTTGGTTAGATATCTTTGGGGCCTTTCCAGCTGAGTGATATGCTTGCATTTGTGCAAATTAAACGAGTCACTATATTCAGGGGTGGGTATGATGAAGCAAGAATACAGGAGTAGGATGACTTTTTTTAGCTCTTTATATTTCCTTGGTAACTGGGCTAGATAAGATTTCCTGATGATGGTGGAAACATGATGATCGAATGACAGATTTGTCCGGCTAAGTAACCAGGTTTCCTATGACCTTCTCAGCCTGAAGAGGAGTACCACTTATTAACATATAAGGTAGCAGCAGCTATTTTGCTGAACACTACTGTGCAGCACTTTTTTTGCACATTTAAATTATGACCATTTTCACTACACCAGGTACATGCCAACCATTGCTGGAGCTGTTTTGTATCAGAGATGAGTGGATAACCGTACCCAACTTACAGTCATCAGTAAACTTGGTTAACCAGCACTTTCATGATATTGGCTTGGACATATGCAAAATAAACAGGACAGAGCCTAGCACAGATCCCTGTGGTACACCACATTGTTATATTTTTACATTACTACCATGATAGACAGTATCTCTGTTTGTGGAAAACACAGGTATTTTACATTAGCTTTGTCTATTTTTTCAATAATTCAAGAATGGGGAATAGTATCAAAATCCTTGGCTAGGTCAAGATAAGCAGAGTGAATCTGTGCTTTCTGTAACCTTTTCAAAGAAGCTTACTAGGTTCAGAAGGCAGGAACTGCCATTCACAAAAATAAACTGTTTGCGGTCTAGTTCAGTTAAGCTGTCAATGCCTGCATAAATGAGTTCTATGATGATATGTACCATGACTTTGCATATACGGCGGGTGAGGCTGATGGGCTTATAATTACCTGGGTCTATAGAGGGACCACCCTCAGAAAAAAACCTTGTAAACAGATTGAAGTCGAAAAATTTAAGCACAGGCTCAAATAGTGCATACTTGTCACTGATGAGAATAGAACCTGGCATGTTGTCTGGTCCTATGGAAGAATTATTTTTAGCCTTTGGTAAGGATTCTTTAGACTTGTTCCAATGTGATTTCAGGGGACAACAAATTTTCAGGGAAAGCACGGGCAAAAATGTGGGCAGGTGGGGTAATGTTACCACTAAATTTATCTAATATATTGGCTTTACCCTTGGTATTGGAGCACATTTTGTTACTATGGATTAGCTCAGTGCATTGCTGGACAGTATTCTTTAATTTTCTAACACAGTAGCAGAATAAAGATTTATACTTTCCTTTGGAATTTGTGGCAACCTTAAGTTCATATTTTGCTTTATATTTTCTAACAGTGTATGCAAGTTCCTTGGTAGCATGTTTTAGTGTGATCTTGAGTTGGGGGGGGGGGGGGGTTTCTTGGAACTTTTCATTATTTTCTTTTTTTTTTATAGAATGTATTTATACGAACATTTCACCACATGTTTATTTCTGAATTTAACAATAAGTTTGGGCGGACAGGTACTGACTTTCATATTCAGTTGCTTAGGTGCTGGTAAAAGTCAGAGGTGAATAGGTATACTTAAAAGGGATTTTGAGAATTTTGCATGTGTCTTCTACAAGCTGAAGTAGATTTGCCACAGAGAAGTCCCTAAAGATGGTCTCATTTGTTCATGTTAACTAGACCTGACACAGAAGAAGACCATTTTGTGGTCAGATTTAACCAAGGAAGAGGAGATGCAGGTATGGGTACAGGCAAGGGCTAGACTGGTAAGGATGAGGTCAAAGATGCTATAGCTTCTGTTGGGTATTATTACAATTTGTTCCAGTGCATTGGTATTAAAGTCTAGGAAATGCTGAGCATAACTATTTCTAGAGGTGTCAATATACCAATCAATGCTTGGGTAACTGAAGTCGCCAAGAAAGAAGGTATTTGGTTTGATTATTAATGCCTGAATGGTGTTGAGATAATGCCTGTGATCTTAGGGGGTACTGATGGGGATCTGTAGCTAACAATGACCTAGTAATTGGCAAGCTAGGGTCATGTTTAATTTGATGTGAGGAAATGGTATTTCTAACAAATACAGATACTTCCTCCATGGTTATCCTAGGGTCTGAAGGCAACATAAGTGCTAAACCACAGTATACAGGGAGTGCTGTCATTGCACAGAAACCATGCCACAGTAACTACATAAATATGAATGTGTGTTGAGGTACAGGAGAGCCTGAAATTCTGGAATTTTTCTATTTAGACTCTTAGCACTAAGTAGTGCTACCATGATGTTGTGCAAATTTCAGTTTGAGTCTGTTGTACAGGAATGTCCAACAAGGGGAGTTTGCCTAAAAAAAGCACTATGGGGGCAGGAAAGGCTTTAGCAATATCCTGAAGCCCTGGTATGAGAGGTGTAAATCATTCATGGAAAAACAGGAAGTTTCAACTACTATCTCATCCCATACTGACATGTACTGGACTCCCTCAGAATAACACCAATTACACAGCCAATTCTTAAGTCCAATTATCTCATTTTGTTATGTAGGTATCATTATTGGTGAAAGTAAGATGCTATTCAATATCAGTGCCTTTCCTGCCTTTAACACATGCAGACTAAGTTCTGTAACATCCTTCTGAGTGGAGCACCTTAGGTCATTCACTCCCGCATGGATAACCACTAGTTCACATTCAGATATGTCTGACTTTGGGTCATTATGGCCCTTGTAAAATCACAGATCCTGGAACCAGACGAGCATCTTATAGTACTGTGTTCTTTTTCAATCAAGCGAGGTGAATGTGGAGTCTGTATACCTAATTATAGAATCATCTATGACTAAAATATCTCCTTGTGTGGAGGCAGTATCTGATGACCCTGAGGTGAGTGAGCTGTGTGGAGCTGCAGTAGGTGTGAGTGGAAAAGTAGTAGATGTTGCCTCGTATGTTGGAAACTGGGATATCTTAGTGAGCTCTAACTGGTTATGACAGTTTCAGCATACACTATGAGCCTAGCAGTGTGCTGTGGCCAGTCTGAAGGTCTTTTTCATTACAACCTTACATTTGGACTTTTCAAAGCTCCTAACACTTTTCAAAGGCTCACATCTTAAATTCTGAAGTCTCACATTAGTTACTCAACTGCATAGTTTGATGGCATGGAAATCACTTCAGGCATCACATTTAGCAAAAACACAAGCTGTTCTAGACTAAGACAAGTAGGACTTACAGTTAATGTTACCAAAATAAGTTTTGTGCCAAATATTTACAATAGGTTGATAGGAATATAGGTAATTAGATTCCCAACAGACAAAGCAGAAGCTGTCAAGAAAGAATAGTTGTGTAAAATCTTACCATAACTACAGATGTCCTTCTCTTCTACATGCTGCAGTATCCATAACATGTGGGAGTCCGCCTCCGTTTGACTCGTACATTCGGCCATTATACCAAAGTTAAAATGCTACTGTGAAGGTGCATGCATAGTTCCACATCACACAGCCATAAACAGACGTCGAGCATAAAGCAGACATCAGCATGCACCTTCCTCAGAACTGAATGCCTCTAAGCACCAGCCTGAAAAGGAGTGAGTGTACAGATGTCAGGCAAGTATCAGGGGGAAGGCTGGGAGAGAAACTATACTGCAGCATACAGAAGAGAAGGACATCTATAGTTATGGTAAGATTTTACACAACTACTCTATGTCCTTCTGTTCATATGCTGCAGTATCCATAACATGAGGTAAGAGTGCCAAAGCTCATGCAGAAGAGGAATTGGGAGGAGGAGCAGAGACATTTTCCATAAATCCATGCAGGATAGCCCTGCCAAATCCTGCTATAGACCTGGAGACAATATCCAGTTTGTAGTGTTTGGTAAAGGTATGAACAAGATGACCGTGTAGCTGCCTCCAACATGGAAACTGTATCCAGCCCTTTAAAGAAGTCCCAGAGGAAGACACTGCTCTAGTAGAATGTGCTTTAACTGCAGAAGGAAGATCCTTCCCACTTGCGGTGTAACAGAAGATAATGGATTTAGAAATCCAGATGGAAATAGTTTGCTTGGAAACAGGATGCCCCAGGGCTCTTGGGTGATAGGAAATAAAAAGCCTATCAGATCTATGGATGGACTTAGTTTTAGCCAAGTAGTATCTGAGCTGTCTGTGCACATCTAGTGTGTGAAGTATCCTTTCATTAGATGATTGTGGAGAAGGAAAGAAGGTTGGAAGGTTGATCGCCTGATTTAGTGATAGCTCATTCACCACCTTGAGCATGAAAGATGGGTTGGTATGAAGAGATACCCTGCCCTGATGGAAAACTGTGAAAGGAGAGGATGCCTTGAGGACATGAAGTTCAGAAACCCTTCTGGCTGAGGTAATAACCACCAGGAGTACAGTTTTCCAAGTGCAATGTTGGAAAGAAGAAGTGTTAGCTGGTTCAAAAGGAGCTAGAGTAAGCTTTTCCAGCACAAAGTTGAGGTCCCAAGGAGGGGAAATTAGTTTCCTTGATGGTCTAATGTGTATCCTTTCAGGAACAACTTGACTTCCAACCTGGATGCCAAGGGAGAAGTCAAAGGTAAACATGCTGAGATGGCAGACAAATGTGCCTTGATGGAGAAGTATAACAGGCCACTTTTCATTAGATCACACAGGTAAGACAGGACCATTGGTGGTTCAACAGATAGTGGTTGCAATTTGTTTTTAGACACCAGACAGAAAACCTCTTCCATTTGGACAGATGGGATTTTCTGGTAGTGAGTTTACTGGCCTCCTGCAGAACCTGTAGCACATCCTCAGTGTAAAGGTGTCTAAAGGGAATCAAAGCCCTATCACCCATAGAGTTAAGATGCAGGGTAGACATTTGAGGGGGTATTAGAGTTCCCCTGTCCTGTGTGAGTAATCTATCCTGAGGAGTAACTTGTGGTGATTGCTGTTGGCTAGGTGATGAAGAAGGAGGAACCAATGCTGTCTTGGCCAAAAAAAGAGTTACCAGCAAGATATTTGGTTGCTCTTTCTGAATTTTCAGTAGAACTTTCTATATTTGAGGGAAGGGGGAGAATGCATACACAAACATCCCCTTCCAGGGAAAGGAAAGAGCGTCCACCTTCCATGCCCCAAGGGGTTGGAATCCTGGTACAATATTTGGGAAGCTGTCTGTTCATGGGGAGGTAAACAGATCTACCTGTAGAGTACCCCATCGATGGACCAGATCCAGGAACACATCCCTGTTTAACATCCATTCCTGGGATTGAGTCATGGACCTGCTTAATGAATCTGCCATCACATTCTGAAATAATGGGATCTAATTGGCCTGTAGAGAAACCTGACTGTATTGAGCAATTTCCCAGGCATACACAGCCAGTCTGCACAGGATTTAGAAATTTGTCCTCCCTGCTTGTTGATGTACCAGAGGACTGCGGTGTTGTCTGTGAACCACCTCAGCACTCCTGGTGGGATTCTGGACTTGAAAATTTTACAGCAAAAATCAACACCCTCGTTTATTTGATGTTGATGTGCTCTTTTGACTGAGGGGGGAAGTCCAGACATCCCTCACCCTCCAACTCCATAGAGTTGCACCCCGCCCGTGTCTGACATATCTGTGTACAGATTCTGGTTGGGTGGAAGTGGCTGGAGAGGAAGGTCTGGGTTTTTTGTAACCTGCAAGATCCACCATTGTAATTCTTTTGTTAAACATGGCAAGAGTGGAACCACAAACTCCAGAGGATGAAGGTGTTGCTTCCAGACTGTCCTCAGAAACCACTGAAATTTCCTCATGTGTAGCCTTGCCAAGGGTATCATGGGGATAGTGGAAGCCATGTAACCCAGGAGATGAAGGAACTCCCTGGGAGTTATGGATTGTAGTGGTATTAGTTCCTGAAAATAAGTGGTGAGAGAGTGGTTTTTTTCTGGAGGTATTCTTGCCATGATTTGGACCATGAGAATTCTGCATCCCAGGAAGACATGGTCCTGGGAGGGGGTCAAAGAGGATTTTTGAAGGTTTATGGTAAATCCTCAGGCTCCTCAGAAGGGGCACAGTGTAGTCCAGGTGGTCCTGTACTAGTTTTGGAGATGAAGCCTGGATGAGGAGGTTGTCCAGGTAAGGAAAAATTTTAATACCCTGCATTCTGCAGAAGGCTATTACAGGGGCCAAACATTTTGTGAATACTCTGGGAAGCTGTAGACAGAGCAAATGGCAAATCACAGAACTGAAAGTGAGAAGAATCCACAGAGAACTGCAGGAATTGCCTGAAGTGAAGATGAATGGGAATATGGAGATAGGCATCTTTTATGTCTAAACAAACTATGTATACCTGAGGCAAAATTAGGGGTAGGAGAGTAGGAAGTATTAGCATGTGAAAGGACCGGACCTTCAGAAAGCTGTTTAGATTAGACAAATCTAAGATAGGCCTCCAGGGGCCTTCTTTTCTGGGAATCAGAAACATTCGGGAGTAGAACCCTTTTCCTTTTTGATTTGGAGACACCTCCTGGATGGTACCCTGGGATAGCAGGGAATGCAGGACAGGAGGAAAGAAACCCATATGGTCCCGATAGGGTCGTGGGATACCTTTGAAGCTTGGCATGGATTCCCAAACCATGAAATAGCCTTGTTTGATGATGGTAAGTACACAAGAGTCCTGGGTTATCTGTTTCCAAACTGGGAAAGACAGAGTTAGGTGAAGGGAAAGAGGGGTATTGGGGTTTAGGGCCTGGAAGTCACTGGCTACCAAGTTTTGACTGAAAAGACTGCTTTTGAGAAGGAGTGGAAAGGGAAGATCTTGCAGAGGCCTGTTTTCTGTTGTCCTTTTTCCCCTTGGGAAAGTGATACTTAGAGGCCTTTCTCACAAAGGTGGTCTTAGTTGGATAATTCCTCTGGAAGCAGGGAACAGGAGAAACAAAAATGTGCTTGTGGTCTTGTAACTCCTTCCCCTTTCCCCCGAAGGGCTTTGAAGAATTCCACAGCTGCAGAGCCAAATAAGGCCTTGTTGTCTAAAGGGGCATACATAAACCTGGCTTTAATATCATCTGGCAGAGGCTGCAACCTAAGCCAAGAATACCACCTTAAGACAGATCCTGATACTACTGCTGCTCTGGCTGAAGCATCCACAGCATCATAACTGCACTTAATGGAGTGCCTAGTAACCTGGCTGTAGGATTTTAGAATGCTGAATATTTTTTCCTTATTAGAGGAATCTGGAAGGTCTGAAATAAGTTTTACAGCATCTGCCATGAGAGCCAGGGACTATTTTGCCATATGGGTTTGGTAAATCATGGTTCTGAAAGCCAGAGTGGCAGATGTATAAACCTTTTTGCCTAACCTCTCCATAATTTTATTAACCGAGGGGAGTAAGGAAGTAGAGGATAGCAATTTGGAAGTTTTATCTGCAGCTACAGAAATGGTTGCCGGAGCTGCTGAAGTGGCCTTAAAGAGAAACTTGGCATCCTCAGGCACTTTGTAAAATCTATCAGGGATATAGGGGCTGAGGTTGGGAGTCTAGAGATTTTGACGCAGCAGAAAAGGCATCCAAAAAGGCAGGCAGTACAAGGGGAATGGCAGAGGGATAAGGGGACTTCATCTATAAGAGGTCATAATACCTCTTTTGGGTTTCACAGACCCGATAGCAGTCCCATTTAAAGAAATCCTTCATCTGCACAATGGTCTCCCCAAATGTAATGTATTCTCAGGAGAATCTGTGTCATTACATTCCTCCTCTGGAGAAGCATAGCCCAGAGGAGAATCAATCTGTGAAGAGTAAACTAACAACTCATCCCCAGATGAGTCTTCTTCCTCAAAAGAGATTTCTTGTACAGGCCTTTTCCCAGGAGTGGAAGGAGGTAGGGCCTGGACAGGAGCTGTGGAATGGCATAAGGCCATAAAGGCATTAAAGAGGCCTTGTGTAATGGCCTCCCAGTCAGGAGTCTGATCAGAGGACATTGCTTGCTGGCCAGAAGAGATATGCTTTGTTTTCTGCTTTTTCTTCTTAGGGGCCTCTGACATACAGTTGTAAGAAGGAGGTCTGGATGTTGGGCGACATTCAAAAATGTCTGAGAGAACGCCCTCCTGAACCACTATCTCAGTAAGGTCACGTGGGCCTTCGGAAATAATAAGCCATGGTTCCCTCCTGGCGAATGGTTTGGATGCCTGCAATTCCCTCTGGGACGTGCTCACAGAGTCCTTGATGGCTTTCCCAAGGTACCCATCAAAGGAGAGACTGTAGTTTACGTTGCGGCTTCTGGGCCTTCATCGGCCTCGGAGGGACTCCGGAATAGAGGGAGCAGCCAAAGGTTCAGGCCGAGATTTTTTGCCCTTTTTGGTTTGCGGCTCTTCCAAAGTGCCCAACATCAGGTCCATATCCCACACAAGGAGTTTAAGGCACTGATTTTCCAAGTACAGCCTAAAGGAAGAGAGATTGCTTCTAAGGGTCTTGGGGATGAAGACCTTGCAAATATCACAAGATGTATAGTTGTGTTCCAGGCCTAAGTAAAAAAGACAGTGCTCGTGGGCGTCTTTATGTGGAATCTGCCTTCCACACTGACACTTGCCCTTCCTAGCTGACATGAACTCACAAAAAGGAAACACAGTAGCAAATATAGATAAAAAAACCCTTTGAGGTACTTATCTGAAACAGTATAAAACCACAAAGCGACTTTCCAAAGTGAGAGATGACCGGAGCTGACAGTCAAACAGGTGGCAGAAAAGTTCTGAGGAAGGTGCGTGCTGACGTCTGCTTTATACCCGACTTCTGTTTATGGCCGACGTATGCTGTGTGATGCAGGACTATGCATGTACCTTCACAGTAGCATTTTAACTTTGGTATAACGGCCAGACATACAAGTCAACTGGAGGTGGACTCCCACATGTTATGGATACTGCAGCATATGAATAAAAGGATATCTGGCCAATACTCAGTAAAAACATAAGTTTAAACATTCTTAGGTACAGGAAGCTTTATTACAATAGCCTTTCCTCTGAAGGATCTTACAGAAGTAAAGCCCATATCCAGATAAGGTGGACTGTGGCAGATGATGATACTTTTAACTGAAAACCACTTTCTGTTTGCCGTATTAGTTGCCTTAACTTTGATAAACCCTTTACTGTACACACTGATGCAAGTTGGGTTGGATTAGGAGCTGTGCTACCTCAGGAAACAGGTGGTGAGGAGCAGCAGTCTGCTACCTCAGCAGAAAGGTAAGAAGGGCTGAGATGAAATACTCTGCCACAGAGCTACAGTGTCCCACCATTAAGTGGGCAGTAACTTCACTGCATTTTAACTTATTAGGATGCAGTTTCACTCAACTAATTGACCACACACCCATACAAAGGTTATACAAGCAAAGGAAACAACACAGAGTAACACAGATGGGCTTTGGCACTGCAGACACTTACATTTTATTTTACAGTCAGATACAGCTCTGGCAAAAGCCAAATAAAGGGTAATGAGTTATCTTAGTCCATTAACCAACCCTATACAGAACTGGGGATTTTAAGCTGGAAGGAGGATATCATTGTGACATAGTTATTTCAGAGATGAGAAACATAGTTTTGTTGCTCTGTATGCTCTATATATTACTGTAAAAACTGTAACATGGTAGTAAAACATATAACAGCATAGGTAATAAGAAACACCCAAAAGGCTCTTGTTACAAGGAGAGCTTGAAGCCCATAACCTCAGCAACATTTGCCTCTCCCAGAGAGAGGTTTTTACATCCCACATGAACAATCTTGAGAACACTAACCAGAAGCAGCTGTGGTGCGTCAGTAACCTTTCTGAGAAGCTATTGCAGGAATGCCAGAAACCTAACTGTGAATACTGAATAAGTACCAGGAACTTGCATATAGATGTATTAGGAGTTGTAAGACAGCCAAGGCTGTGTAATGTCAGAAACTAATGTATTTCTTTGAAAGACTTTGAGCTGAACTATAAGTAATCAGCAAATATATTGAACAAGAGTATAATGATTTTGTTTCTGTTGTAAGTGAATTGCAAGTTTTTATTTTCATCACTGTAAAGAAACTGGACCTTTACCAAAGAGACCCCCTCCAGTTGTGCTATGCACTATACAACAGAAATAGTGTCCCTGGCTTAGACAGTATTCCGGAGTCTTTAAAAGCATTTCGGATGGACAAAAAGAAGTTACCTTCTAAATACTCATTATGTCTGGTAGATGGTGCAGTGTTAAAGTTGTGAGCTGTAATTTCTGTGCTACAGAGTCTGAGTCCCTCAGCTATCATTTACCTACCGCATGACCATGAGCAAGTCACTTAATCACACATTGTTCCTGGGTCACCCCTGAAAAGTGATTGTGTGCCTCAGTAGGCCTACCTGGTTAACAAATTAGTATAATAATAATAATAATAATAATAATAATAACAGCAACAGTAATGGGTTATTCTTGTTAACTACAAAGCTCTTCTAACAAAAAAGAAAAAAAAAAACACTTTAAGGATTGACTTGGATTAGGAAATTTGTAATTAGATTTGGAAATAGGCAGTTATGAAGTTCAATGTGGAAGTTGGTTAGGGATGAACTAAGACATCCACAATGAAATGATTCACTGAGAAGGTTGTTCCTATATGTATGTATGCCCCTTGTCTGGAAAAGGCTTCCCATCCATGTGAAGTAGAGTTGCTGAACAGCCTGGGTCAGTGGATGGGGAATTGTACTTTATTCTGGTCTGCCACCTATATCCCTATTAAAAAGAGAAAACTTGTAAATGCTTGACCACTTGTACCCCCTATAACATCAGTGGCATCAAAACCAATCAAATACATTTGGGAAGTGTGGTTAGGCTTAAAAAGGCCTAAACAACACAAACGTTTAATAGGAAAAGTGAAGATGATTACTTTGGTGATAGAAAATATTACATTTGGTGGGGATCAGCTCTTGGAAGCAATTAGCTCCTTAACAGGACTTTATCTATATAAAGAGGGCATATGGCATGGAGAAATGGCTGTGTAACTTAAATATCACTTTGCAATGCCCCATATTACAGGTGTCAAAGGAAATGTATGGCCTGTTAGTAACAAAAAATTGTGGGGAAACATTATCTATGCTACAACATGCCTCTAATACAGACACATATGGAATGTAATTAGTAAACAATTGTGTATTTTTGGGGAAGGGTAGCTGGATAAACCTGGGCAATACTGGTTAAGTGCATCAATATCAAACTTTATTTATAAGCAATCATGTCATTTAAATGACCTACTGATAATCAACATACTGTCCCTGAAAGTAAATGTCTGGGATGAAGACCCATTCTAGCAGGTGCCAAAAAAATGCTCAGTTCAGCGATATATTAAAAACAGCCATAGCCTGCAGCATGTTTGTGATACATTGCGTTTGTGAACCACCAGGTAGGATATGGCAGAACATATAACTGTTGAGCTGGGGTAGACGCCAAATAGACTCACACCCTTGGGACACTGTTAAGCATATGAATGTTTTGCTCAGATGTTGAGGATTGAGGGTAATCCTTTTTTATCACAGAACATGGTTATTGAAGATGAGACTTTTGACAGAGTTGATTATGATGCTTCCACCTTCTGCACTTTACTTCAACAATTACAGGATGGCCTGCTTAAATTGAAGCACCTTCAGTATCAACACCTGCATTTTGAAGCTTGTATACTATTTAAAATTACAGCCAGGGGTCTTAGAATTAATAAGATGCCCACCTATGGGGAGATGTACCAGCAACTCTTTGCTAAGTGGTACAACTTAAATTTAGATCCGAGTATGAACTATATGAAATTACTCATTGATTTTTTCAAACCTATGGAGGAAAGTTTACTGAAAGGTGGGAGTATGTTATTTCAGCAGTTGCAAGATAATTTCCCTTTTGAGGTGTTCCAGACTGCCCTGGATGAGCTCACGAGCAATTTAGCTCTTTATGAGAATTGATTGGTTATGCAAAAGAAGAAGATGTTACATACAGATCTTCAGGATTTTAGAAATGGGAATGTTTTTTCATGGCCCAAATCTACTAGTTGACTTGATACGAATGGAGAGAATGTTCCTACTTCGGACACGGCTGAGACATCCATCAATCTTTGTGGAACAACCATAGAAGTCACATCTAAGAATGATACTAAATCAACTATTACACTGTTGGCTGTTAACAATGACGTCACAATGATACCTTTGAATGTGGATGTTCGCAGGAAGACAAATATTAAACCAGGGTCCAACATTTCTATGTGTTTTTTGAGTTTACCTCTGCCCATCAGGCAATCCCAGAAGAAACAGAGGTCACAGAGCAGGGGCAGGAAGAGATGGAAACCAATTGTAGAACAATCTCTAGCACTCAGTGTGATGCCCCTGCACTGGCCCAGTAATCAAGGCGCCTCAATCCACACTGGGAGGATGACAAGTACACACACAATAAAGTGCAATTCCCTTAAGAGCACACAGAGATCACAGTTAGTCTGGGGCTGCTTTCTCCCTCTTCTTTCAGATCCCCAATAAGACTCCCCACTGGCACAGCTATAGGGTTGAGATCTCAGCTGAGTGGCAAAACCAAGATCACTAGTACCCTCTCCATCCAACCAGTGCTTTGTGTCCCTGCCCAAGTAGCTAAAACACACACTCTGAGATTTGATTTATACACATACACACACACACACACACACACACACACACACACACACACACACACACACACACACACACACACACACACACACTCTTGGGAAAGGCTGGCACAGGTTTACTAGCTATGACCCCTTCTGCCCAGACTACAAGGTAGTTCCGACTGCCCCTTAACAAAGAATGTCCAATCCTACTGTGTAATGTTACTACTGAACCAAATGGTAGTTTGACCAACAGACAAGGCTATTAGGAGTGGGCTGTACAGTGTCATCACATAGATATGCAAATACTCTAAGAGCTTAAATATCTCTAAACAGACCGGACAAAATTGAAAGGTTTAAATACATTTAATAATAAATAATAAAAGAACAAGACAATACTCAGTAAGTAATCAGTTACATCAGAGTTCAAAATCACAGGAATTATTTAAAACAACATTTCAGGACAGTCTCAAATAAAGAAAGAAAACATCTAAGCTATACTTTACTATATTCCTATCTGAATCTAAAAGAGTTACAATGCCCTAAAAACTTACTTACAGCAAACGAAGTGCAGAGGTGAGTGAGTGTCCTTGTTAGGTCATAGACAAAATACCAAATGCCAGAGAGTTCTTAAATTAATATCAAATATTACTGCTGGGTTAACTTGGATGACATTGCTTTTCATCACCTAACTTTAGTTCCCAAGTTAAACCCCCATTATCAGAAACTACCAACATTTTAGCATCTTCCTGTGAAAAATACATATTTCTCAGATCTTTGCAACTGCTGGAAGACATAAAACAGTAAAATACTTGCAAAACAATGCAGAAGGCACCTAGTTTTAGACATTCTGTCTCATTGCTACATCGAAACTTACTTTTATAGCAGAATTTCAACTATTTTCTTGAAATTTTGAAAGTTAATGTTCTATGTTCCAGTTTCCACTTTTAAAACATATACATTTACACATGTACAATAGTTTATATACATTTCTGCTGTAATCTAGGAGGGGACGCTGTGGTCACACATCCAGGTTCAGCACTGTACAAACTCTGTTGAACACACACTTCTGTACTAGCAGTTTAATATACACATAACATACAGTTCTAATACATTTGTAAGACAAGCACATGAATCATGTTGATATTTACAAATGACACATGATTATTTACAAAATTCAAGATAGCTGGGTTGGCAGTGTGACACCCAGCATCAAGAAAATGTGGGAACCGACAAAGATTAACTAATATGGAATACTTCTTCCTTCTGACTCACGCCTCAACAGATATCTCTTCTGGAAAGAGGTTTACCGTTTACTCCTTCTAGAACCTCTAATTTTTGTGATACCATCTTGGAATTGAAAACCTTCATGAGGAATGTGATGTTGAGATTGATGTTCCCTAGTGATGTGGGTAGGAATGTATTTAAGAAGCAGAGTACTTTTGTGCCATCTTTGCATCCCCTCTTTGAGGCTTTTTCGAAGGTATGTGAGTCCGATATATGTGAATTGTTTCATGGTTTAGATGTGAGATTGAATAGACTTCACAATTTGACTAGAGATGAATTTCTAGCATTGAGTGAAATGCAGAATATGAGTGATCTGGATATCCATCCAGCTGATAAGGGCAGTGCCATCATCCTTATGTATTTTGACTTTTATTGTGATAGTATGCATGCACTTTTAAATAATTAGTCAATGTGACACTGATTCTTTGATTAGAAGACTTTATGATGATCTCTAAGATTGTTTGATGAGCACTTGCATAACCAAAGAACTTTATGATTAGTTGAAGGTTGAGCACCCTGTGATACCTGTTTTGCATGGACTCCCGAAGGTGCAAAAGCATCCAAGCCTACCTCCCATGAGACCGATTGTGTCGGGTAGGGGCTGGCTTACTGAAACGCTGTCCATTTACATTGAGAAGACACTTAGACCACTACTGAACAGAACTGTGACTTTTCTTAGGGACACCAACAGTTTTTCTCATCTTTTTATGATTGTTCTGAAAGGCTACTGTCTGATGTGGATATGATGCTAGTCACTTTGGACGTTAAATCCCTCTTCACAGTGATACCCCTAGAGTTGGGTATTTCATACCTGAGGGATTATTTGTTTAATAATTCAGTTTATACAGTACATAAGATTAATTTAATTTGTTTGTTTGTTGAATTGATTCTTTCCAATAATGCATTTTTGTTTGGAGATCAGTATTTTTTACAGAAACTGAGTGTGGCAATGGGTACCCCATGTGCGAACAGCTGTGCCAATGCTATTTTGGCACATTGGAGAGTACAAACGTGTTAGTGAAAAATGAATATTGTGAGAATATTAGATTTTACAGATGATTCGTGGATGATGTCTTTTTGTTATGGACTGTTCTGAATCGCAGTTGTTGAATTTTGTAGATTTTTCTTAATAGATCTATTTTTTTCTCTTTCACTATGCACTGTTCTAGGTCTGATATTGAATTTTTAAATGTATGTATAGTTAGACACTCAGATGGTAGGTTTATATCAAGATTGTATAGGAAACCATGCAGAAAAAAAATCACATTTTACATAGATGTAGTGTGCACCACAGACACGTCCACAGGAACATTGTGAGGGGACAGGACATGAGGATTTCCAGTTTAGAATGTGTAGATGCCAATTTTGAGGACGATGTTTTAGATTTCAGAAGGGATCTTTTGGCTAAGGACTACTCATGCAATGAAGTTGACCAGCAATTATTACTTGTCATTTCAGGTAGAACTGGCAGAGCTAGGCCTTAGCTCATGAGTAATTGTGACATTGTTAACACAGCTTCCCCTAGAGATGGCTCATCCAGTCTTAGTGTTTCTCTTTCTTCTTCATCTGATGTGAATACTGTTTGGGATGTTTTTAGATGGAATTGACATATACTGTTGGCCGATGGTTCCAATAGGCAGATTGTTGGTCCCAAACCGCAGTTTTTGTTTAAGAACAGAAAATCGTTAAGAAAATGTTATGCTATATGAAGATTGGTGGGTTTGAGAAGCCTGACCCCTCAGTCACCCACCCTTGTAGGAGTTGTAATTATTGTGCTTATGTTGATACTAATGTTAACTGTTTCAGACATTCCTTAACAGGTGTTTTTTATACTTTTTCACATTTTTATGCCAAATGTGCTACCATTAACTTAGTTTATTTAGAGAGATGTTCTAGTTGTTCATCTTTTTATGTAGGTAAGATGAACCATTCTCTATGACAGCATGTTTGAGAGCATATCTACGATATTAGGATGGGCAGCAGTAAGAATGTTTTAGCAAGACATGTTATTAATATTGATCAGCCACATCATTTTGTGTTTTTAGTGATACAGGTTATCAGTGGAGATGTACGGATGGGTGACATTGTTACTAAAACTGAGGGAGCAGAACTCAGATGGATAATTAGGTTACAGGCAGATAAAGGGTACCGTTTAATTGATACCATACCACTGAAACCTTATTTAATGTTATGTCCTCTACTTAAGTGAGTTTTGTTTTTATTGTGGTTTTATTATATATTTTGGGGTTAGCCTTGGGTGATATTTTCTTTTAACTGTATTTGATACAATATATTTCTTTAAGTTCTTTTAATGCTTCTGGGGTTGGCTGTTTGATCGGTTTGTTGATCATGTGATTGAATGCTTGGATACTATTGGACTATTATGTTAGAAATGCTTAAGCACTTTAATGCTTTTACAGAGGATCTGAGGAAGTGCCTTCTAGTGGCATGAAAGTGCTTGTCCGATTTACTTGTTTTATTATTATTAAACTTTGGAGTCTGCCGTATCCTGCACCTGTTTTTTTTTTTTTTTTTTGATTCAAGTTTGTCGGATGCACTTTTTTTCACTGTAGGTGGTTCGTTTTTTCTATTCTAACAGGTGACAAAAAATGCTCAGGTCAGCGATATATTAAAGAGAGCCATAGTCTACAGCGCCCACCCTCAGTGAAGTATTTCACAGATTTACCATTTGTCACATGCAAAGCAAATCACTTAGTATATATGTAGCTATTTGAGTTGTAGAGTACTGTATTTATGCAGCAAGGCCACCTTTGCTTTTAAAGAACAAGTTATTCTAAAACTTCAATAGCAGGACACAGTGTTATATACTAAACACAAATGTTTCAGTTTTCAACCGTGGATGCCATTCAGAATGACTATAAGAGCCAAAGATTAGGATAAGAAACTTCTGTACCAGGAGTCAAAATTGCAAAAGATACACTAGGTTTGTATGTTATCATATGAACAAATGTTTTCTTTAAATCCAAGCTTGAAGCAACACTGTTGTAAATCTACTAGGAGATGATTATATTTAGACATTTATCTGACAATAAGCTGTTACTGATTTAGTTTGAGTTTTGCTGCCTACTGATATTGATAATTACTTGAGTAAACATTTATGGGTTTCTGCTCAAAGCATGCAATTTATACTTTGAGTTCTACCTTGAAGAAACCTCAAGGATGAAGAGGGTGATGGAAATTGTGACAAAAGGATGTATTGCCAGCACAGCTAGCTGGAATTATGTAAATAATTACATGTCATTTGTGAATATCAAACTAATCTATACAAGATGCTTGCATTACAAATCTATGTCATGTGTATATCAAACTGCTTTGTAGAGAAGTTTGTGCTGAAAAGGTATTTGTAAAGTGCTCTGTCTAAAATGTATCCAAAGTGTGCCCTACTGGAAGAGAACAGAAATGTAAATGCACTATTGTAACAAATGTTTATGTTAACAGAGGAAACCGGAGGGTTAACCTCAGTTCAGCAAACTTTAGAAAAATATTTGAAATTAAATTACTTTATAGGCTGATAGGTTTCAGTAAAGCTAGTAACACAGAGTCTGTACTAGGAAGCTTTCTGTATTGTCTTTGGGGTGAACTAATTGCAATATTGAAACATGAGGGAATGCAAGTGTTTTATGATTTCCAGCATCTGCTGCAAGCTATTCCAGCAATAATATTTTAGACATTACTTTGAGAAGTCTCTTAATGAGACGAGCATTCTACTTTCTGTCTTAACTGACAACAACCAGAGCCATTCACCACATCTGCCCTGCTCTAATGAAGTAAGTTCCTAGGGAATAGTATAACTCTCTTACATACTGTCAGGAATATAGTGAAGTTTGGTTTAGAAATTTTTATTTGTCTGAGCCTGTACTGCAATGTTATTTTAAATACTTCCTGTGATTTTAAACTCTGATGTCAGTGTGAATATATATTTAATATTGTCTTTTTTTATTTATTATTTATTTTATTATTTTATTTTACATTTGTTGCGAGATAGAAAGTGAGAAAGCTTACTGTATGCACAAAAAAATGTAAAACAAATCTTTCAGGATTAAGTTAGATTGGCTCTGGTCTATAACTATAGTATACCATTTTACATTTAGAGAATTTTGGAGTGACAATAAATGTGGCTGTTGGGATGATGCTATCACAAAGGATTTTTATTGTAGTAGAGGATTTTATGAGAGATTTTCCATATTGAGGGATAGTGGATTCAGTTTAGGTTATGTTAGCAGTTAATTGAGATGAATGGAGCTTAAGAGAGTATCACCTTTTTGTTTTGATTCCTGCTGGAAGAGGTCTGTAGGAAGAGGGTGGTCTGCTTATTATTAAATATATTTAAACCTTTCATTGTGGCTGATCTGTGTAGAGGTATTTAAGTTATGAGAGTACTTGCATATTTATTTGGTGACACTGTGTGGGCCACTCCTAATAGCCTTGCTCTTGGTCAAACTACCATTTGTGTTAATATTAATATTACACAGTAACATTGGACACCCTTTGTTAAGGGTCTTAAGGTAGCTGGCAGGAGTGACTGGTGGCAGTGGAAACTACCTTACAGTCTGGGCAGAAGGGGGCATAGCTATTAAACCTGTGCCAGCCTGTCCCACGTGTGTGTGTGTCTATAAATTAAATCTCAAAGAGTGTGTGTGTGTGTCGGCTGACTGGGCAGGGACATGAAGCACTAGTTGGACAGAGAGGGTGCTGGAGGTCTTGGCTTGGTCACTCAGCTGACATCTCAACTCTATAGCTGTGCCAGTGGGGAGACTACTGAGGATCTGGAGGAAGAGGGAGAAACCAGCCCTGGACTGACTGTGGTTTTTGTGTGCTCTTAAGGGAAAGTGCATGTGATGCAGAAAGCTGCATCTGGAAATACTGTGTGTGTACCTGTTATCCTCTCAGTGAATCTCCCCCAGTGGTGAGGAATCGAGGCTCCTTGATTACTGGTTGGCAGTGGTGGGTCATCACAGAAACATTTCAGTGCATCATGTCGAATTTTTCAAACAGAATAAACTATTCAGACCAGAAGAATAAAATTATATGTTCTCACATCTGACTGTTTTATCTTTTGTTTTAGAGCTATATACATTTGCACAAAATCAAAGGGGAAAGCATTGCTTCAGCTACAAAACAGGTGTGTATGTAAGTTATTAGCAAATTTACACACATCTACTCATTTTAGATATGTTCACGCTGCTGACCAATTACCTTATCCATGCCATTCTGCTGTATTGTTCTGTTTAACTTTCAATAACAAGTCCAAGACTGCTGCAAAATGGAGGGAAAAAAATCATTTTCTGCAGCAGTCTTAGAGGGGAAAAAGGACAGCTTACTTGTGTATTCTGTAAAATAATTTTTGCAAAAAGTTAATTATATTTTATATTCAGTAAACAAATCCATCTATAGGTGATGGAAATATATTTGACTAGTTTTCAGGAAACCATGATCAGTAATATAAAATTTGATCACAATTTTATACCTGATAATTTTCAAAATCCTAAATGGTATTTATGAAACACCACTCATTATTTAATTATGTGCATATTTCAAAGGCCTGAAGTTGAGAAATAACAGATTTACTTACAGCACCATTAAGTACATGCAGAGAACAGAACAATGCAAATACGTGTAATTTGAACAGTGGGCCATTATACTGTGTTTTTTGTGTGTCATTGATGTCAAGGCAAAAGTGTGTACTCATGTAATGAACACACACACACACACACACACACACACACACACACACACACACACACACACACACACAAACACACACACGTGTATATATGTATACCTAAATTAATCTAATGCTAATAATGCTGATGTGAAGAATATCTAACAAGCAATACATAAACACAAAATCTTGACAAAAACTGAAAATATCTAAAACCAATGTTTTTGCAGGGGAGGCAAGCCCCCTGAACCCCCATACCCCCCTGCAATTTAAATATACCAGCTCTTGAGATTGCACTGCAGTGGGGAAAAGGGTATACACCATTTCCCACTATAACATCAATTTTGTTGATACTTGGAGTTTTAGATATTTTTTATGTTAACATTATTAGCATTAGATAAATTTAGGTAGACACCCCGCACTTATCGAAGACCAGCTTACAGAAACATATCTCATCACACAGCAAAACACTGAAGAAATAATACTATCCAACAAGTGTCCTTTTTTTTTCTTTTGCTGGAGACAATCCTCTGTACCCTGCAACACCCCCAGCTACTTAAAAATACCAAGTCTGAGACCACACTATAGAGGGAAAAGGCAAATTATCAACCCCCTCTATATCTCACTCATGCACAAAAACAGAAAAATATCTTGCTATCAGCTGAATGCCATTTACTTGTGCTGCAACTATTCTCAGTTCAACCACCTGCATTTTCAATCACTAGTATGGTAAAGCAAGTGTGTGTGTGTGTGTGTGTGTATACCTATGTCTGTAAATATGACATTACCATTCTGACATGTGCGTATGTATAGATATACACACACACATTCCTGGCAAAATCAGATCAGAAGGCTGTGGGTTCTATGACCACAGTAGGTTCTTGGATTTGTGTTCCAGTACTGAGTATAGTCTGTGGAGAAGGATGCTCTCATGATGTGCCGTCCTACGAATGAGATGTTAAACTGAGACCCAGTCCATTGGATCTGATGGTACTTCATATGGATGTTAAAGATACCCTGACACCTTAATGAATGAATAAGATCAGAACTGGGTAAAACTTAAAACTATTTCACATGATAATAAAACAATACAAATACATTCAAATTAATTAATTCTAAATTATTCCATATTTTGTTATAAAGCAAATTTCCATATTTATAGTCCACATTTTCCAGTGGATAACTAACATTTTGTAAGGACTGTATCACTACTTACAGTAGTTAATCCTGGCATTTGCAACTTTCCACTAATACCAAACATGTTCTATTCATTTGTAAAAACTCAAAACATGCTGCCAGATGTCCCCACCCAAATGCTCTACTGATAAACACAGAGACTCATGGCAAATATTTATCCTTTATTTTTTTACTGGTTACTTCACATCAGTGAGCATCCCTTCCAGCATAATCCCATAAGCAATTTTATTTTAATGACATGCTATGGTTTTAGTAGTATTACAAAGTTAATGCCACAAAAACTGTTTCTACCTTCTATCAGTACTACACAGCTATGCCTATTGATGCCTCAGTCAAATAAACTTGCCATTAAGTTAGCTTATTAAATTCTAGTACCCGTGGTAGAAATTACTACACCATTTTCCTTATTCATGTCACCCAGTTATTCAAGCACTTACTGTATTCGAACTTCATGAAAAATGCCCATATGACACTTTCCTCCCCCGTAATAGTTTCCAATAAAGCAGAAATAAAGAAAAAAAATTACTTTATCAACACTCATCACATCTTCAGTGCTGTGAAATGCACCACTGTAAAGGATTTAACTGACACCACCACACAGCAATAAAATAAAATACACATTAACTTTTTCCCAGATATTAAAACTCTCTCTTGCAAGACTATTCTATCCCAGTAAAACTGATTTTTGACAGATATGTTTTCTTAGTAAAAGAAAGGCATCTCCTCACCGTCACCAGTGAACAACTAACTCACTTTATCCTAGTTAGAAACTGATTTACTTATAATTTCCTCTTGGGCAGGGAAAAAGTACAGTTTTGTACCTACCATAAATGTAGATGTTCGAAGATCCACATTGCTGCAGTCCTAACACTTGGGGGTAGTCCGCTGTCCCAGTCGGCCCGAATACCAAAGTATAAGGCTGACATCGGTCAAGGCGCATTATTCTGACGTCAGGACGTCAGGGTACAAATGCGCATGACCGACGTCATATCCTCAGTCTTTTCTTGCCCCAGATGTCAGAAGACCCTAAAAAGATAAGGCCAAAACCAAAAAACACCAAACACTCCTGTACCAAATATATGTACAATATATACAAATTTACAAAGTACAACCACACCCACACAACCACCCCTAAACACAGAGGGGAAGGAGGAGGGTAAATTGGACTGCAGCAATGTGGATCTTGAACATCTACATTTATGGTAGGTACAAAACTGTACTATGTTCTTCATCTCACATTGCTGCAGTCCTAACACTTGGGTAGAATCCCAAAGCAGAGGTAAGGGAGGCTGGCAAATCATAAAGAAGCAGGAGCTGTCAACATGCCCTGCAAAATAGCCGTGGCAAAACCAGCCCTAGATTTAGAGTAGAGAGGAAGGTGGTAATGCTTAGAGAAAGTATGCACTGAACTCCAAGTAGCTGCCTCCAAAATATCCTTAGTTGCCACCCCTTAGAAATGCTGTTGAAGTGGCAGTAGCCCTAGTGGAATGAGGCCTAATCCCAGCTGGAATCTCCTTGCCATGATGGGAATAACAAAATGCAATGCAAAACCCAATCCACTTAGAAATAGTTTGTTTTGACACAGGCTTGCCCTGAGAACTCAAAGCAAAAGAAACAAACAACTGCTGAGACTGCCTAAAATCCTTAGTCCTGCTTAAATAATAACGCAACTGCCTGTGTACATCTAAAGTGTGCAAAATCTTTTCCCCTTATTTTGGGGATCTGCATAAAAAGTAGGCAAATGAATAGTTTGGTTTAAAGCCACACTAGAGACCACCTTAGGCATAAAGGAAGGATTAGTACGTAATGATACCCTATCCTTATGGAAAATCAAAAGGCTCAACCGCCATAAGGGCCTGCAATTCAGAAACCCTTCTTGCAGAAGTAATGGCCAACAAAAAAGCAGTCTTCCATGACAAGTATTTCAATTCAGCAGTAGCCGCAGGCTCAAAAGGTTGTAGAGTAAGTTTCTCCAACACAAAATTGAGGTCCCAAGCAGGAGTAGGAGCTCTACGCATGGTCTTATATTCTTTGCCCCTCTAAGAAATTGCTTGAACAAAGGATGAGAAAACAATGGTGGGTCACAATCATAGTGAGCTGAAATTGCTGCAGCATGAATCTTAATGGAAGAGAAAGACAAACCTTTGTCCAATAACTCAGTAAGATATTGAAGAGCCACACTCAAATTAGGCTCAGAAACCTCCAAATCCTTTGCTGCACTCCAAAATAAAAATCTCTTCCATTTTTCTGCGTACACTTTCCTTGTACTAGGTCTTCTGGCTTCCATAATCACATTCAAAACTTGTTGAGGAAGTTGAGACCTGCTGTGGTTCAAAACAGAATATGCCAGGCTGTTAGATGAAGAGAGTGAAGCTTGACATTGAGTAGATGACCGTCCCTCTGAGACAATAGGTGTGGAATCAAAGGTAAAGGCCATGGAGGCTTCCTTACCAGACTCCTCAGTAATGGGTACCAATGTTGCCGAGGCCAATCTGGAGCTA
The DNA here is from genome assembly GCF_019279795.1 of Protopterus annectens. Taxonomy (NCBI): domain Eukaryota; kingdom Metazoa; phylum Chordata; order Ceratodontiformes; family Protopteridae; genus Protopterus; species Protopterus annectens. The sequence goes on from NC_056747.1 coordinate 604,416,221, forward strand.
TTAAAATCATCCTTGGCTTGTCTTGTCTGACCTTTAGGAGTACCTTTGGGAGGAGAGGCAGAGGTGGAAAGGCATACACATGAAGATTTTTCCAACTGAAAGAAAGAGCATCCACTTTCCAAGCTGTGTGATGAAACCTTTGTGCAAAACTTTGGCAGCTGGTGGTTTAGTGGAGAAGCAAACAGATCTATGTCTGGAGTTCCCCATGACACTGTCAATTTCGAAATACATGAAGATCCAGTTTCCACTGTGGGGATCCATGATTTGCCTGCTTAACACATCTGCTAAGGAGTTCTGTGCTCCGGCAGAAACCTTGCCTGAAGTTTTAGTTGCAAGCTGAGCGCAGTCTCCCACAAAATCATTGCTTGCCTGCATAGAGGATTAGAATGTGTTCCCCCTTGTTTGTTGATGTACCACATGACAGTTGTGTTGTCTGTTAGAATCAACACCTGCCCTGGAAGAAGTAACTCCTTGAAAGCCATTAATGCAAACTGGACTGCTAACATCTCCTTCATGTTGATATGTAGATGCTGTAGTCTGGCAGGCCACTTGTCTTGTATCCACTTTCCATTCAGATGAGCTCCTCAAGCTATGTCTGAGGCATCTGTCGTTAGAATCTGACTCGCCTCTGGCCGGGTCACAGAGAGTCCCTTGTTTAGGTGACATTCCTGAGCCCACCACAAAAATTCCTTTTGAATGCAAGGTATTATTTGAATGACAGTGTCCAAATCCTGGCAGTGCTGTGTCCATACATTTTTGAGATACCATTGCAGCTTCCTCATATGCAGTTTGGCATTGGGAAGCACCAGAATACAAGATGTCATGAACCCTAAGGCTTGAAGGACTGTCCTTGCAGTCAGCCCGGACTGAAGAGATAGTTGATGGAAGTAAAGGGAAAGATTCTTTTGTTTGTCCGGGGTTAAAAAGGCCATCTGGGTTGCTGTATTCAGTCTCACACCCAGAAAGCACATGTCTTGAGAGGGTACTAGACTGGACTTTATTTCGTTCACAGAATACCCCAGGCATCTTAGCACTGCTATCACATATTCCAAATGCTGAAACAGGTCTTCCTTTTCTTGAGCCAGAATCAGGCAGTCGTCCAAGTAAGGATAGATTTGTATTCCTTTTAGCCTGAAGTAAGCTATCACTGGAGCCAGAACTTTTGTGAATACTCTGGGCGCAGTAGATAAGCCAAAGGGCAATGCAGAGAACTGATAATGGGAATTCCCAGCTCGAAAACGCAGATACTTCTTGCAACTTAGTCTGATAGGCACATGAAGGTAAGCCTCCTTGAGATCTAAAGTTACCATCCAGTGATCTTTTCCCAGCAGAGGTAAAAGCTGTTGTAACGTCAACATTTTGAACTTGGGAATGTCCAGATAAGTGTTGAGGATAGATAAATCCAAAATTGGTCTCCACGTGCTCCCCTTTTTTGGTACTAGGAACAGGTGAGAATAAAATCCTAGGCCCCTTTCTGGCACAGGAACCGGCTGAATGGCCCCTATTTGGAGTAACAGAGAAATTTGCTTGTGAGCCTCTTTTCTTTGTAGAGGAGGAATGTCTGGCATGCCTTTGAAAGGAGGCAAGGTATGGAAATAAAACCTGTAACCGTGGTGAATGATATCCAATACCCATCTGTCTTGGGTAATTAAACTCCAATTTTCTTTGAAAAGTGCCAGCCTTCCTCCCAAAGGTGCTGCCAGACGAGAAGGCTCTGGCAGCTGAAAAGGCAGGTCATTGGGTCTGTTTACGAAAGGACTGACCCCTGCCCTCACCAGAAGACTGAGCAGGTGAACTCCCTGTTCTAGGCCTAAAAGAACCTTGAGCTCTGCCCCTACCACGTCTAGACCTACCCCTAGACTGGGAATCATAAGAAGGATATGTCCACCCCTTTGTAGGCCAATTTCTACTAAACTTCAGAGGCTGAACCTGCAAAAAATCTTTAACAGTCTGCATAGACTTAGCCTTGTCCTCCATTTTCTTTAAAACTGCTTCCACAGGCGAACCAAACAACACATCAGATTATAACGGAGCATCTAAAATCCTTGTCTTAACATGTTCAGCCAAATTCTGATCCCTCAGCCAGGCGTGCCTGCGAAGAACAGAACCAGTGGCAGCCACCCTCGAAGAGGCCTGTACAGCATCAAAACCACATTGCAAAGAATGCTTACCCACCTGTTCAGAAACATGAACTAAATCCTGCAATTCTTTACACTCAATACCTTCCGCCAGAGCATCCACCTTAGACTTCAATTGTGAAAGGAGATAATTTTGGTATTTTAACATGTGGAACTGGCAATTCAAAGCCCTCATGGCTAAAGTGAAAGAAGTATACACCTTCTTTCCCCATCTATCCAAAGCCCTTGCCTCTTTATCAGGAGGAACAGGATTTTTAACAACAGAAGCCTTAACACCTTTAGGCCCCTGAGAAACAGTTTCTGGGTCTGCCCTAGGACTCTTAAAAGATACTTATGAGCTTCAGGCACCCTATAATACCTATCCGGTTTAACTGGGGCAGGAGGCAAAGAATCAGGGTTCAGGGAAGCCTCTGCAAAACATCTTCCACCACATCCAGAACAGGAGGTATAGCTAAAGGCCTATGCTGGGGTAGAAACAAAATTCCCTAAGCCTTTTCCTGGAATCAGAGAAATCTTGACCTTCCCATTTAAAATGCTCCCTCATGGAATGAAGAGTCTCTGAAAAGAAAAATCCTCAGGAGGAGAAGCCAAGGAGTAGAATCATCTACATCAGAATCAGAATAAGGAGGATACTCCTGTAAGTCTTCAGCCGAAGACTCAGAAGCCTCGAACACTGCTCAAAACTCTCAAGCTCAGGTTCCACCCTAGGCCTCTTATCAGGAGGGGGCATAGAACCTCTAATCATAGTAATCAAATCTTCTGCCATTTTAAGCATATGTTTCTTAGGCAGAGACCCTGAAGAACT
>NC_056747.1:604424163-604459163 GCF_019279795.1 Protopterus annectens
ATTTATGTCCCTATACAGCCTATAGCTCTGCTGTGCACAACTGTGCATGCATTGTCTGATTACTTCTTCTTCTTCTTTCAGCTGCTCCTGTTAGGGGTCGCCATAGCAGATCAACTGTTTCCATTTCTTCCTGTCCTCTGCATCTTGCTCTGTCACACCAACCATCTGCATGTCCTCTCTCACCACATCCATAAACTTTATCTTAGGCCTTCCTCTTTTCCTGTTACCTGGCAGCTTCATCCTTAGCATCTTTTTCCCAATATACTCTGCATCCCTCCTTAGCACATGTCCAAACCAACGTAATCATGCCTCTCTGGCTTTGTCTCCAAACCTTCCAACCTGGGCTGACCCTCTAATATACTTATTCCTAATCCTGTCCATCCTTGTAACACCCAGTGCAAATCTTAACATCTTCAACTCTGCCACGTCAAGCTCTGACTCCTGCCTTTTTGTCAATGCCACTGTCTCCAACCCATATAACATAGCTGGTCTCGCTACCCTCTTGTAGACCTTCCCTTTCACTCTTACTGGTACTCGTCTGTCACAAATCACTCCTGACACTCTTCTCCACCCACTCCATCCTGCCTGTATTCTCCTCTTCACCTCTCTTCCACACTCACCATTACTCTGAACTGTTGATCCCAAGTACTTAAACTCATCCACCTTCGCCACCTCTACTCCCTGCATCCTCACCATTCCTCTATCCTCCCTCTCATTCACACACAAATATTCTGTCTTAGTCCTGCTGACCTTCATTCCTCTTCTCTCTAGAGCATATCTCCACTGCTCCAGGGCCTCCTCCACCTGTTCCCTACTCTCACTACAGATCACAATGTCATCTGCAAACATCATAGTCCACGGGGACTCCTGTCTGATCTCGTCTGTCAACTTGTCCATTACCATTGCAAATAAGAAAGGGCTCAGAGCTGATCCTTGATGTAATCCCACCTCCACCTTAAATGCATCTGTCACTCCCACCGCATTGTCTGATTACTAATCACGGTTATTATACTGGATGCAGGATATGGAACACTATGATTATGCTCCAAAACTGATGAAAAGAGTCTTGGCAAGTACTTTCCTGACATCAGAAAGGTGCATAACAAACTTTTAAGTACTATTCACTACTGTTAAGTTCTAGTTTCATGCTAGAGAATTAACATCAGTCAGCTGACACCACAGAAGAGCAGTGGAAGTTCCAGAAGCTTTAAACACTGTTAAATGCTTCCTTCTTTCTTTTTGGAACACTGAAGAAAGCATTTACACTCTGTGGTGGCTGCTATTTATGTGAATGCTGTAAGTGTGTTACTGTTTTCAAAGCTGTACAGCACTTAGTGCACTTACACTTTTGTCTTACCTATTGTAGTACATATTTTCTCAAACTAATGTATGAGATTATGCAATTTTCTTTGTAGTTGTAACCATACACATGGGGCTTTGGAGGACTGTCCAGCTCATATCTGATTTTTTTCCTTCAGTAACAATAATAAGGTATTAATTTTTGTAACTGTTTTTGTCATATAGTATATGCCAAACTCAACTTCACTCTCTGTTCCAGCTCAACTACTAAAGGGGTCCAAGAGCCAAACCTGACCCTTTGGCTTGGCTCTTCTCAAAAATCCCAGGCCTGCCCACCTCTAGGTGGCAAGCAGCATTTGCTTTCATCTTCTGTTATGCAATCCCTGACTTAGTATACTTGGAGATGTAAGGGTATGGAGGTGTAGATAATGGGTTTTTTATCTGTGGGACAGCTCTGCAAACTAAGATACATTAAACCTGCAGCCGTCACCATGACAGGCATATCTCCGAGCTCCTGAGAATCACAGATAATCTGTAAACACTAGCGGTGGGCAAGCATGTCAGCTTTGGAGCTCAGTTCCCAAAGACACATACAATCTGTTGCCTAATGGAAGTTAGGCAAGATACTGAACTGTGTGAACTGTCACAGCCTGACAAAACCTGGGAGGTGGCAGGGATGCTGCAGACTTGCAGGATTTTGCTCCCAGAACTGAGATACTACGTTACAATCACCAAGAGAGTAAAGAGTCGGGTATGGAGCTTAGCTGTGAAGCAGGCAAGAAGCCTATCACAGGTCGACAGCAGAGCACACTGAGTTGAGGCAATGAACTAGAAACAAAACATCTCCTATTGATCTGGATTTTAACTGGGCTTCAATTCTACAGCTTCCACATGACCAGACCTCTGAGGAAGCTGCTTAAGCTGATGAAAGGTTCTAGGCCCCCACTAAAAAGGCAGTCATATCTTGCAGGTTGTGACATGGTTACAAAATAATAAATTAATATAAGTTAAGACTGAATATTTGAAATGGAAAGGCTACTGCTACTGCTGACAAGGTAAAAACAAGTTATACAGTGCTTCTTCCAATAGGTTTCTTTGACCACAAAAGCAAAGTTACTGCCTTTAGAGCAGTCATTCATTGTCCAGCTTCCCATTAAACAGGGTATAACAAGAAGCCACACTCTTTTACATGTACACCAAGAAGCATAACAACATTACAACGGAAAAAAAAGACTTTAAAGAAACTGACCTTTCCAAGAAGAAAAAATATGCAAATACTTACATATTTCCAGCCAAGTGTGGTTTTGCAGTTTTCGCAATAAATATCTGCAACTGCATGCAGTCCTGTAAGCAATACCCGTTCTTCTGCAGGTCCACATCCCACATTAACTCTGCAGAAGGAAAGAGAATAACATGCTGTCGTTAAATTAGCCTATTCGAACTATATAGCAGTCTCTTTGGAAAAATGAATGCAATATAAGCTTGCTTGTCTATCAGTAACAGAAATGAAGACTAATCCTTATTGATCCACAAAGACTGTTGAGGATAGCAAACTGTGCCAGTATCATACTTTTTTACAGTACTGCTATCCACATGTTCTCAGGAATCTTACTCACTTCGTTGCCAACAATGTATAATTTTCATTTTCAATAACACAGAAAACCAAAGGAACACCTCCTAGAATAGGTTAAAACTTCATGTCTAAAGACTGTGGAGAAATAAGGACTGTGGAAATCAGTAAACTGGTTGCAGATGGCTTAATCATCCCTAGGCAACATCATGTTGAGAGGAGTAGGAAGAGAAGAAATTTAGAAGTTATGTACCTACCATAACGTTCCATGTTAGTTGTCTTCTTCACGCCTTCTTTCTTGCTGGATGGGTTCGGAGCCGATCCTCGGCTCCGACTCGGCCACTCTAAAATCTCGAGAGCTAGTTCCACCGGCTTGAGGCTCCCCTATATCCCACAATGCTAGGCGGTAACTCCTCAGATCTCGTTTGAAAGCTAAAGCCAGCAATAAAATTCCATAAGGAACAAAGAAGAAAACTCTTCTAGGTCTGTCCTGGCTAGGGGGAAGGAGGGTGGGACGCAAGAAAGAAGGCGAGAAGAAGACAACTAACATGGAACGTTAAGGTAGGTACATAACTTCTAAATGTTAAGTTGTCAATCTCGCCTTCATTCTTGCTGGATGGGACCGCGTCCCTAGCACCTTGTCCCGGGTGGCCTATCGGAACAGACTCTTGAGTACAGTGGAACCAAAGTTGGCTCGGTCTCTAGAGGCTAAGTCCAACTTATAATGAGAAATGAAGGTATGGGGAGAAGCCCAAGTAGCTGCAGAACAAATCGAATCAATAGGCAGCCTATCTTGGAAAGCTACAGACGTGGCTAAAGCTCTAGTTGAATGAGCCCTGGGTTTGGATGGCAACCGTTGATGTCTTATCTCATACACTAGGGTAATCAACGAAGTAAGCCATCTAGAGAGAGAGAGACTTTAGAGACTGGAAGGCCCATTCTACCTTCTGCATAAGAAACAAACAGTTGGTCAGATTTCCTGAATTGTTTGGTCCTGTCTAAATAGTACCTAAGTTGACGATGAATATCTAAACAGTGTAACTTTTGTTCTGACCTATTAGAATAATTTGGGAAGAAAACAGGAAGCTCAATGGTTTGATTCAAATTTGCCAATGAAGCTACTTTGGGCAAAAAAGACGGGTTAGTACGCAAGGACACCCTGTCTTTATGAAATACTAAATAAGGGGGTCGACTACACAGAGCATGAAGTTAAGAGACTCTTCTAGCTGAGGTGATAGCTACTAAAAAGAGTGTCTTCCACGAACGTAATTTTATAGAACATGAAGCCGCAGGTTCAAAGGGGGGAAGAATTAAGGATGCCAGAACCAAATTGAGATCCCATAGAGGAGGAGGATCTCTGATGGGTGGTTTGAGTAGAAAGACTCCCTTCAAAAAGGCCTTGCAGAGTTTGTGAGACATGATAGAGGACTCTGAGACTCCAGCATGAAAGTTTGAAATTGCAGCCAATTGAACTCTAATGGTAGATGGGGACGAACCTGCATGGAAAAGTTCGGCTAGAAAGTCTAGAACTGTTTGAATAGAAGCACGTTTCCACTTGCTATGATAAATCTTCCGAGTGGAAGATTTATGAGAGGCAATCAAGATATCTCTAACTGAGTGAGATATCAAAGGAAGCTTGGCTAAGGTCGGAATTGGAGGAACCAAGCTGTGAGGTTCAGAGAGGGAAGGGAGTGGTGCAACTGACCCGACTGATGGGTCAAGAGGTCTGGAACTGGGTCCAGATGCCAAGGTTGTTCCAACAGATAACGGTGGAGAAAGGGGAACCAAATTTGTCGAGGCCAGTAAGGGGCAATGAGGATCATAGAAGCTTCCTGAGTGATGGCTTTCTGTATCAGCTGGGATATCAGTGGGAAGGGAGGAAAGGCATACAGAAGTCCCCGGGGCCAAACGTGTACTAGAGCGTCTCTGCTGGGATGGCCTGGTTGGGGAAAGAGGGTGAAAAAATCATCACACTTGCTGTTTTGGGGAGTAGCGAAAAGGTCGCAGCAAGGCCTGCCCCACTTTCGAAAAACTTTCTCCAACACTGAATTGTTCAGAGACCACTCGTGAGGCATGAGAATAGCTCTGCTCAATTTGTCTGCAATCACACTGGACTTCCCAGGGATGTGCGTTGCCAACAGAAATCGCTGAGAAGAAATAGCCCATTGCCATAGTCTGAATGCCTCTCGACATAGGGGGTAAGACCTGGTTCCGCCTTGTTTGTTGATGTACCACACTACAGACATGTTGTCTGTTTGGATTGCTATAGTTCCCTTGGGAAGAGAGTCTTGTAGGGCTTGCAACGCTAGAAGCACTGCTCTCATCTCTAGGACGTTTATGTGCAAGTGGCACTCGAATGGTTGCCACATGCCCTGGACTGTCCTGCCCTGGAAATGCCCCCCCACCCGATCAGGGAGGCATCCGTAGTCACTGTAGCAGCCAGAGGGGGAGGGACACAAGGTCTCCCTAGGAGGAGCTGAGGAGATGTGATCCACCAAGAGAGATGACTCTTGCACGATTGAGTTATCCGAATAGGATGGGACATTGGGAGGCTTTGGTAAGACCATTGTGTGAAGAGCATCCATTGCAAAATCCTCATGTGGAAGCGAGCTAATGGTAGAAGAGGGATGGCCGCCGCCATAATCCCCAAGACTTTCAGGATCTGTCTGGCTTTGACTTTGTTGTTCTGCAAAAGAAGAAAGACCTGTTTGTGTATGTCTGCTATCCTCTGCTCTGTGAGTCTGGCTGACATCTTGACTGTGTCTGGATTTGCGCCTATGAAAGTAATAACATGACAAGGCAACAAGACAGACTTTTCGTAGTTTATTGAAATGCCTAGTGCCTGACATGTGCGAAAGGTGTAGTCTCTGGCGAGGAGTAAAAGATGCTTGGTAGGGGCTGTAAGGAGCCAGTCGTCTAAATAAGGAAACACCTGGAATCCTTGACGTCTCAGATGAGAGGCTACCACTGCCATGCATTTGGTAAACACTCGGGGGGCTGTAGTGAGACCAAAGGGCAGGGCTCTGAATTGAAAATGACTGGTTCCCAGCCTGAAGCGGAGAAACCTCCTGGAGCGTTGATTCATCTTGATGTGATAGTACGCATCCTGGAGATCTATAGAGCACATCCAGCTGTCCCGCCCCAAAAGGGGAAGAATGGACTGCAGCGTGACCATCCGGAACTTTGTTTTCTTGATGAACTTGTTCAAGTTGCTGAGATCCAAAATGGGTCTCCAGTCCCCTGTTTTCTTTGGAACCAAAAAGAATTTGGAGTAGGTTCAGGATCCTACTTGGTCTGCTGGCACTGGTTGAATGGCTCTTTTTGCGAGCAGCTTTGAAATTTCTAATGCTGCTTGCTCCCTTTGACTGGGTGGAACGTCTGGAAGGGATTTTTTGGACAGCTTCGGAATGAAAAGGAAAGGGATTCTGTAGCCTTCGGAAATGATAGACTGTACCCACTTGTCTTGAGTTAGGGATAGCCAGGCTTTTGGGTACAGTGACAACCTTCCCCCGACTGCCTCCGAAGGTGGACAGTCGGGCAACACCTCAGGGATGCTGAAAGGGCTTGTCGGAAAAGGATTCTCGACTTCCCTGATTCTGCGGGCCCCCTCTGCCTCTCTGATGGCGTCTACCATTGTTGTTCCCCCCTCTGCCTCTAGAGGGGAATCGACTCTGTGTGTCAGGCAAGTCTCCTTGAGATTGTTTACGGAACCACATCTTTCCCCCCATCTGACCTTTGGGGTAAGGTCTAGAAGGAGTAGAAAAATGGACTCCGACGGCAGAAAGAGTTTTTCCATCAGTCTCGCACCTAGTCAGGGTTTCCTTCACTTGAGGACCAAAAAGGGATGATCCATCAAAGGGGGAATTAGTGAAGGACGCCTTAAAAGGGTCCGCAAAGTTACAAAGCCTCATCCAGGCGTGCCTACGCAAGGCTACACCTGTACCTGCCGCTCTTACTCCATCCGCCGCATATGAAAGGAGGCGCATGGAGGAGTTGGTTATAGAATTAAGGGTAGCCAGCTGAGAGTTCATCCTATCCTGAAAACCCACAGCTGTTGGGTCCTTCAACATTTCACTCGCTTCCTTGAGTAAGTCCGTCTGAAGTCGAGTAAAATGACACAGGTAATTCAGCGATCTCATAGTAAAGGTCGCTGACGAGAACATCTGCTTCCCGTACCTGTCCATTGACCCTGACTCCTTGTTAGGAGGATGAACAGGCACCGAAGGATCAGCTAACTCCTTCTTGGTAGCCGCAGCCACCACCATAGCATCAACAGAGACGCCTTTGGTCAGAAATTCTTTATCCTTGGGGGCCGTGATGAACTTAGATGGTCTCCTGGGGGTGGGTTCCACTGAATCAGGAGCCGCCCAAGCCTTCTTTGCCACCACTTGCATAAGGGGGTCAAAGGGAGGGGACACCCAGGAGGTGGAAGGGCGAGAGCCAAACGCCTCAAGGTACACTGATTCATCCTCTGAAGGGTTGAGGGCTGGCCAATTTCCCCCTCTGTTTTAAGATTTCAAGGATGTCTGCAAAGGAGACATCTTCAGAGGGGGAACCTTCAGAATCCTCTAAATCAGTGTCAGAGGTGACAGACTCAGGGGAGTCAATGTGCTTCCTCTTACACTGCCTCTTCCTAGGGGGCTCTCCTACAGGGTCAGGAGAGGCCTCGGAAGAGGAGGAGATCCCCACAGGGGAAACTTGAGGAGCTGGCTCTCTACGGTCGGGGATGAGAGAGTGAGTCGAAATCACCGGAGGCACCATAGGGGGAGGGGCAGAAAGAACCGACTGTGGAGTAGAACCTGGTTCTAACACACTCCTCATTACCTCAAAGGCACCCCTGTCAGGCAGAGCCGGAGGTCTCCGTTCCGAAAAACTGAAAACCTCCCCCGACACCGACAGTGATGGCTCCGAGGCCGATGTCGGAGCCGAACTCACCAGCGCCGAAGCACCGAGAGGGACAGCGGGGTCGGACAAGGGTCCGATGCCACTCGCCCTCTCGGAGCCGACGAGGGAAGTCCGGTGCCGAGATTCTTCCAAAGAAGACATCGGAGCCGACGACGGAACCGAAGACAAAGGTATCGGTTCCGATGCCACCACAGTCTTGGGTCCGAGCTGCCCCGGCTCCGAACTCAAAAGAGTCAGAGGAGGAATAGTTTGAGTGGTAGGAGTAGGTCTCGACTGTTGAGTCAGACTTTGAAGCATCTGGGCTAATGCCTCGGACTTAAGAAGTCGACTCACTACTCTCTGAAGTTCATGGTCCGATAACCTGGAAGACCTAGAAGAGTGGGATCTATGGCTCCGTTCAGACAGCAAGGGTGATGCTGGAGCCGAATGAATGGAGCCGAGAGATGGAGATCGGGACCTCTTTCTAGATGTCGGTTCCGATAATAAAATCGGATCTGACAGAGTAATGTCTTCCTCGGCTCCGGCCGGAGCCGAGGACACCGTAGGGGCTTGTATTCGAGTTTCATCGGCTCCGGCTGGAGCCGATGTTCGAATAGCTTTACGGCCTCCAGAAGACGGCTCAGAGGCTGGAGCCGAAGGTCTAGAAGGCTTTGAGGGTTTCCCCGATGACTGAGTCGAGGGACCCTCAGGCTTAAGTAAGCCCCATAAAATAAGTTTATTTTTTTGCTCCTGCAGGACTATAGGGCTGAAGCCATGGCAAACAGCACATGAGTCCTGTAGGTGCAAAGGTCCCAGGCAGTACACACAAGAAGTGTGACCATCTGTCAGAGACATCTTCTGACAGCACGAGTCACACTTCTTAAAGCCTGAGACCTTTGATTCCTTAGACATATCTAAGGGACAGTGTAACACACAAGCACACACACACACACCGATTACACTTAGGGTTAAATTAACACTAATTTAAACAAATTATAGTATTTAGAAATAAAATTCCCTATAAAACACAGTCCCTCACTATAGGAAGGGAGGGACTGGGCCTAGGGCCCGAGGGAAAATTTTTGAGATTTTGTGGAAAAAAGGGGGTGGAAAGTTAACGGGAATGGGATAAACTAATTTAACACTAACTATTTATAAGAAAAACTAACTTTAAAGGGGGAAAAAAGGCTAAGAAACTAGTTCCTTACCAAAAAACTAACCTGAGCCGGTAGGAACACACCTCGATCGCTGTGGCGGCAAATGAGATCTGAGGAGTTACCGCCTAGCATTGTGGGATATAGGGGAGCCTCGAGCCAGTGGAACTAGCTCTCGAGCTTTTAGAGTGGCCGAGTCGGAGCCGAGGATCGGCTCCGAACCCATCCAGCAAGAAAGAAGGCGAGATTGACAACTTAACATCATTTGTTAACTGAGTAAATGAACTGCATACTTCATTTGTTTATAATGTAAGCCCACTAAACACAAATACCTGCTTTCAAGAGTAGGCTAGGAACAAACTCTGCTTAAGTGACTTGGACAGAGTTACAGAAAACTCAAGTGATGACATAGATTCAAACCCATGACTACATGATAAAACCCATTTACTGCTCAGGGTTTTAAAATTCAGATAGACTGCTGATATACAGCTTAACACTGGAAACACAACAAGCCTGCTGAAAGAAACATTTTTTTTTTTTGGGTGGGGGGCAAAAATATCCATTCCAGAGAGTGAAAAAGAATTGTGAGTACACACATTGACCAGTAATTGTCTGAGTTGCACTTTTTATCAAAATACCTGGTTATTAAAAAAAAATAATACTGCACATGGAGCTTTCACAGTCCTCTGAATGAAGAGAGCTCTTTTCCCCATAAAAAGTTAATACTTTTTTTTCATCAAAGTTTTAATTACCTTTACTGCAATGGAAATTCAAGTTGATCTGTTCATTCTTGTGGAAGAGACACGTGGTCATAAAAACACTGCTGGAGAAACTATGCAGAATGCAGAGACGGAAGGTAAAGAGCTAAGGCAGATCTGATCTGAAGGCAAAGAACTAAGGCAAATCTGATCTGATGAAGTCTTCAGATGAAATCACTTATCTAAAATAAATAAAGCAAGATTATTTGAGAAATGGAAGCCTCAGTCTTATCTTGTTATTGCCTGGAATTAATTAATTGTAGATTACTTCCTTAGCTCTTCTGCATTTACTTGGTTTTAGCCTGCTGAGATCTGTATTAACAGGCAGTGCAACTAAGTATCAAAAAGGAGATTATTTCCCAACATTAAGGGCCTAAAGGGACTGAGGTTAGCACCAACTTGGAGATATTCTCTTTTGTTGATGTTTTATGATTACCCATGCTTAATAGCTTCATCGAGTGTGGTAAGTGGGTAGGTATATACAGGGGTTACTTGAAGTGGACACTGTAGCCTGTGATTACCTTGTCAACATATGACCTTGGTGTCTGCATGACCCTATTACTGCAGCTTCCTGTTGTTCTAGGTGTTTGTTTTTTGGATTCTTTCTTTACGGTTTCTTAAGTAATGACTGAGCACATCTGCTGTACAAGTATTTCTGCTTCTTTTGAGTTTCTAGCCATGCAAGTTGGGCATCTGGAACATTCTCTGACTGAAGTACAAAAGAAGTTACTGGTAGCTTTGTTCTCATTCTCCTTCCCATCAACAATCACGAAGAAGAAAGTTCCATGGTTTATAATGGAGTGTTTCTGCTTTAAGAAGACAGTTTTTCTGCCAGCTCACTTTTTTCATAATGTTTTTCACTGTTTGGAAAACTCTCTCAACTTGACCATTCTGACTAGTCTGAAGGGATCTTGGTGAAGAAATGATGGATTTACATTCCAATTTTGGGAAAAAGTTTAAATTCATAACTTGCAAACTATGGACAATTACTTGTAAGAAGTATATCAAGGACATCATGTTGAGAAAACATTGATTTCAGTGTACCACTTGAGGACATTCAGTATGTGCATACGTAGACACATCACAGCAGAATGTATAGCACAAAACAGTTAAAATGTGATTATTCCTTATATGATGTCTTACAACATCTTTACTGAATTATCACTTATGCCATAGACAATCATATATTTATATAAATGCATTGACATAGTTTCAGTTTGCAAACATTATACCTAAAACATAATCTTCTATACAGTCACTGTTAGACAGTGACTTTCTTTACTTTGAAATAAATCAGAAGCAACTTTACTCCACGGTTTATATAAATATTCATTTTTACCCATTTTTGACCCCACTGATTTCTGATCATCAGCCCCTCACTGCTAATCAATCCATTCATTATCCCATCGCCAGAGGTGAGGCTCAGCTGAGAGGGGCCATTATTTAGGAAGCTATCAGGTGTGGTCTGGGATTTTTGTTAAAACCTACCATCACAATGCCTGCCAGTAACTGCCCAAGGATGAGTATACAGTGAGCATCAGCAATAAACTGCGCCATACTTCCACAAGGGCCTGTTATCAGCAGGAATTGCTCCACCCACCCGTAGAGGCAATGTGCAGTTATCATACCCCTCTCCACTAAAGAAATCCAGTTGCATGCATATGCTCATAAAAGTACACCCCCTCCCCACATAGGATGGGTACACCTTTCCTCCCTGCCCATCCCATCAAGCATCTGATCTGCTCTGCTATTTGAACTTTGATCACCTGGACATGAGTCAGGGCTTTATCCTTCAATGCCTCTGGTGCAGGCTGGTCTGTAAGGATTTTTGTGAGGCAACACTGAATCTTTTGGGAGTTATTTTTGTGATATGTTACAGATCTGACATTTTTTAACCATCAGTTTTATTTCATGAGCTATCTCTGGCTGCACATTGCATTACATGCCCATTCTTTCACATAACAATTACAAAGTGGGCTTCATAAATGTCAAATAACATTTCTAGCGAAGAGGTAAACATCAAACCCTAACCGCTGAATGTTCATTCAGCGAATATTCATTTCAGGGAACAGGAAAGTAACTAGTTGGCCAACACTTATCCGTCTGCTCTTTTCTTCATTGTAATGTGGTCTCAGAGTTGGTATATATAGTTAGGGGGATATGGGGGGCAAATCCACCCACCTGGGAAGGTTTGAAATGCTATAACCAAAAACAGCCTCTTTGAGTGAAACAATAAAGCCCTGGAGAGGATTAATGTAGCAGACTAGCATTTATTAAATTAAAATAAAAAAGCATTAACGAAATTGAAATTCCGTTTTCGTTTACACAACTTCACCAGATGTGGGCTGAGACACAAATCATCGTTTTAAATATCCAAAAACAAATGACAGCACAAATTAATCAACCAGTAAAAATCAGGCAAATGTTTTCAATCTAACTTCTAAAATCCACAGAATAATAAATTAACACAACCCTTTAAAAACAGATCAAATAGTATAAAACTGCTTGTAAAGGATCCAACTTCAAGGCACAATTGAAAATATAATAAAATGATACTTAAAAACATGTCTTTTATAAAACACATATCCCCTGCCCTAATGAATAAATAAAGTGCTATGTGCAAAATAAAGGAGAGAAAAAATACAGTACTTATAATTTAGCTGCTCTCAATTTTAAAAGTGGGGCAAGAGAAACATGTTCATTTAAACCTGGTTTCCTGTTGGATTCCAAGGTCAATTGCCACCACAATTCTTTGTATTCGATGGTTTCTTCCTACATGCCCCCTCTTTTATCCATACTAATTTTTTCCAGCACAAAAAATCTGTAGTATGCTCCAAAACATTCCAATGAATGTTTATACAAAGCATTACTGTCCTTCTTAGCCTGTATATCATACATATGTTCATAGATTCTCCTTTTAAGCTTTCTCTCTGTCTTTCCTATATAGAAAACCTGACAGACTTGACATAGTGTTAAGTATACTAGGCCACTAGTCTCACAATTATTATAAAAAAAGAAGTTATATACTCACCATAACGTTCCATCTGAGTAGATACTTCATTTGTCTGCAACCTGTGGTAGTCGGATCCGACCTCGGATCCGAACCGGCAGCTTTCCAAGTTTCAAGATCCGAGCTCCTAGCTCCTCCCCCCTACCCATAATCCCTTACTACCAACCACATTACCTCAGATCTGTTATTTTGCCCTATAAGCTAAAGACGGAGAAGAAATTCTCCAAAGGACAATACCTTTCCGAGGTTTGGGGGATGGCAGGGGGGGGGTCGGTTGCAGACAAATGAAGTATCTACTTAGATGGAACGTTATGGTGAGTACATAACTTCTTTATCTGAAGTAGTTACTTCATTTGATCTGCAACCTGTGGGACAGAGTCCCCAGCTTACCTAAAGGCCCTGGGTGGTCCCTACGGAAGGATATTCAAGCACCATGAGCCAAAGGAAGCCCTACTTCTGGAGATCATGTCCAGCTTGTAATGAGAAATGAACATATGGGAAGAAGACCAGGTAGCTGCTGAACAGATATCGTCTACTGGAACTCTAGACCAAAAAGCTGTTGAGGTAGCCACAGATCTAGTAGAATGTGCCCGAACGACAACCGGAGCTGGCTTCCCAGCTGAAATGTATGCTTGGCTGATATACTGAGAGATCCAATTTGCTACTGTCACCTTAGAAATTGGTTTGCCCATGGCTGATTTAGCATAAGAAACAAACAACTGGTCTGACTTGCAGAAATCTTTAGTCTTATGGAAGTAAAAAGTAGTTGTCTGTGCACATCCAACTTGTGCAATATGTATTCACCTTTGTTTTGGAAACTAGGAAAGAAAACAGGGAGGTTAATAGATTGACTAATGTTAGTCTCTGTGGCTACCTTAGGCAGAAAAGAAGGATTAGTCCTGAGGGCCACCCTATCTTTGTGAAAAATAAGGTATGGATACTTAATGCACAAAGCTTGCAACTCTGATACCCGCTTGGCCGAGGTAATAGCAACCAAGAAGGCCGTTTTCCAAGATAAGAATTTGAAGGCACTGAGGCCGCCGGTTCGAAAGGTGGTCCTGTTAATGCTTGTAAGACCAAGGTAAGATCCCATGGAGGCATAGCCGGCTTAATGGGAGGCTTCAAGAGAAACACGCCTTTTAGGAAGGCTTTGCATATCTTTGCTGACGCCAAAGAATTTACGCCATCCCCCACATGATAACGAGAGATGGCTGCAAGTTGGACTTTAATGGTGGACGCACTAGCTCCCTGCTTAAAAAGGAGGGATAGGAAGTCCAGGATAGTGGGAATAGGAACCGTAAAGGGATCTAATTCCTTATCCTTTGTCCAGATGGAAAAACGTTTCCATTTACTGTTGTAGAGCTTTCTGGTGGACGGCTTATGAGCTGCCACCAGAATGGCCTTAACCGGGGACGAGATACCGGGAGTCCCAGGCTGTGAGCCTGAGGTTGACCTGGTTCGGAGTGTGGCATCTCGTCGGATGCGAGATTAGGTCTGGTCTGGGATCCAGAATCCATGGGGGGCCACACTGTGAGACTGCAGAAAGGGGAACCAGACTTGTCGAGGCCAGAATGGGGCAATCAGAATCACTCTGCTCCCCAACCGACAGGCTTTCTGGATGAATTTCGTCATCAGAGGAAGAGGAGGATACGCATAAAGGAGACCGGGCGGCCAAGCATGAACCAGAGCGTCCCTGGGGGATTCCCCTCTGGGGGGAACTATCGCAAAGTAATCGGTGCATTCTGAGTTTAGGGGCGAGGCGAAAAGGTCACAGCGAGGTTGACCCCATTTGAGGAATATCTGCTTCGCGACAGAGGGATTCAGAGACCACTCGTAAGGGCTGAGAAATACCCGACTTAAGTTGTCCGCTAATATGTTGGCCCGCCCCGGAATGTGCATTGCTATCAGAAAGCGGTTGGTGGAAATAGCCCATTCCCACACTCTCATGGCTTCTCGACACAGGGGGTAAGACCTGGTCCCTCCCTGTTTGTTTATGTACCAGACAATGGACATGTTGTCC
The DNA here is from genome assembly GCF_019279795.1 of Protopterus annectens. NCBI lineage: Eukaryota > Metazoa > Chordata > Ceratodontiformes > Protopteridae > Protopterus > Protopterus annectens. Next base: position 604,438,859 of record NC_056747.1, read on the forward strand.
GTCTGGATTGCAATAGTCCCCAGAGGTAGAAGGTGATGGAGAGCTTGCAATGCCAACAGCACTGCTCTCATCTCTAGGACGTTGATATGCAATGCAGTCTCTAGAGAAGTCCACGTGCCTTGGATGGACTTGCCTGCGTAATGCCCGCCCCACCCGAGGCAGGAAGCATCCGTGGTCAATGTGGCTTTGACTGGGGGAATCACAAAGGGTCTCCCTTCTTTGAGTTCCTGAGTCTGTAACCACCAAAGTAAGGAGTCCCTGCATGCCCTGCTCAGAGAAATTGGCATGTCCAAGGGATGGACCGATAGAGACCACTGGACCTGGAGAGTCCATTGTAACACTCGCATTCGCAGACGGGCATGAAGAGAAAGGCTGATCACTGCCGACATAGATCCTAACGCCCTCAGGACTAATTCTGCTGGAGGAGCGGGGCTCTGAAGAATGTCCAAGACTTGGCGAGACAAACTGTTTAGCCTGACCGATGTCAGAACCACTCTGGAGATCCGAGTATCCAACCTGGCCCCTATGAATTCTAGGGCTTGAGTGGGGCACAGGCAGGATTTCTTTAGATTCACTGAAATGCCCAAATGACCAAACAGAGATAGGGCGTAATCTCTCGCCGTAACCAGTAGATGCTTGTTGGGGGTGGTGAGGAGCCAGTCATCCAGATAAGGGAACACCTGAATGCCCTGGAGTCTCAGGTGGGCTGCAACCACTGCCATGACTTTGGTAAACACTCTGGGGGCTGAGGTTAGGCCAAATGGAAGAACCCTGAACTGATAATGACTGGCTCCTAGCCAGAAGCGGAGGAACCTCCTGGATCGTCTGTCCATTAGTATATGGTAGTACGCATCTTTGAGGTCCAACGAGCACATCCAGTCGTTCTCCTGCAGAAGGGGGAGAATAGATTGGAGGGTGACCATCCGGAACTTTTCCTTGGGTATGAACAGGTTCAGGGACGAAAGGTCTAGAATGGGTCTGAGGTCCCCCGTTTTCCTTGGCACCAAGAAGAACCTGGAGTAATAACCCGATCCGGACTGATCTGGGGGGACGGGCTGGATGGCTCTTTTTCTTAGCAACTCCGAAATTTCTTGAGTTGCGGACTCCCTTTGATGGGGTGGAATATCGGGGAGATGTTTGGGGGGGTTGCAAGAACGGTATCGTGTAACCTCTGGATATTATCCGGAGCACCCATTGATCGTTTGTAATGGACTCCCAATTTGATAGGTGCTCCGATAGTCGCCCCCCGACTGCCTCCAGAGAGGGACAGTCAGGCAAGCCCTCAGGGCTGTTGCGCGGGTCCCTCCGAGAAAGGTTCTCTAGACCCGAAGTTACGCGGGCCCCCTCTGCCTCTGGGCCGGCGTCCACCTTGTCGTCCTCTGCCTCTAGAGGATGAGTTGTCCGCAGCAGGACGGGATTGTTGAGATTTACGGAACCACAGCTTCTTTTGCCCCCTCTGATTCCTGGAGAAGGATCTTTGGGGGTTAAAGAAGCGGACTCCGACGGCCGACAGCGTCTTCCCATCCTTCTCACTTTGGACTAGCGTGTCGCGAACCGATGAGCCAAATAAGGCCGAACCATTTAAGGGGCGTTCGCGAAGGACGCCTTAAAGGGATCCGTGAAGTCGCAAAGGCGGAGCCAGGAGTACCGTCGCAAGACTACTCCCGCTCCGTAAGCTCTAGCGGCTCCTTCCGTGGCATGGGAAAGAAGCCGCATAGATGTATTTGATATGGACTTTAGAGTGGCCATTCGAGTCTCAAAAACCTTTTTGTCTGGGACCGACATGGACTCCGGAGGGGCTGCAGCGTATTCTTTAATTAAGTCACGCTGTAGCCTGATAGTGTGTGCCATGTAGTTCAGCGACCTTATGGCAAAGGTTGCTGAAGCAAACATCCGCTTCCCAATACGGTCCAAAGCCCGGGACTCCTTGTCCGGTGGATGGACCGAAGAACTTTCTTGGGCAAGTTCTTTCTTAGTGGCAGCCGCCACCAACATAGCATCAACGGGCGCGCCCTTGGACCAAGAAGGTCTATCAGAGGGAGGGCTGCGGACCTTATCCGGGCGTCTAGGGATAGGCTCCACGGTGTCGGGCTCCTTCCAAGCCCTGGTGGTAATTAGGTCCACCAAGGGGTCGGCTGGGGGGGACACCCAGGAGGTAGATGGGCCTGCCTCAAAGGCCTCCAGAAATACGGACTCGTCCAGGGAGGGCTTTTGGGCAGACTATCCCCCTCTTATACGCACCATTTCCATGATGTCTCCAAATGAGACATCTTCAGGGGGTGACCTTGGGGAACCGTATCCTCCAAATCCGTATCCGTGGTAATGGACTCGGGGGAGTCCAGGTGCTTCCTTTTGCACTGGTGTTTCCGAGGCACCTCTTCGGCGGGGCTGTCCCAAGAGGGCTTGTCCACCGGGTGGTGTTCCTCCCTAGGAACTAACTGGAGGCTTTGGGCAGGCTGTCCAGATGGACGGATGATTGAAGACAGACCCTGATACAGTGGGGGCACGGGTGGATCCGAAGGCCCGGTTGGGGACCTGGATGACCTCGACAGTACCCTCTCCACTACCTCAAAAGCTGAGGGAGATTCACTATCACCAGCCTGAGAAAGCAACCTCCTCGGCTCCGAGGAAAGGATCGGGGTCGGAGCGGAAGCAATCGGATCCGAAGTAATGGTGTGCTCCGCCCCATTCGGCGCCGAAGACACAACCACTCCTTCGGATCCGATGCTCAACCCTCGGCCCCGAGAGCTAGGATCCGACAAGCTCGAAGGTATAGTCGGCGTCAAAGACACTATTCCTGTCGGCGCCGACGTATCCCCGGATCTGAAAGGGCCTGGATCCGAAAACTCCGAGACCCGATAACGGGTCGGAGAAGGAGCGATGGGGGCAAAATTGGGGGCTGCACTCCCTCCCAAAGGGGGGGGGAGGCAAGAGCATCTCCATCTGCATCTGGGTCTGTAAAAATCCATGTCTGCTTCGGAGATGCTTCTAGTGGGCCGCGAAGAGGTAGTCAAAGCAGGCCGGGAAGGCCGCCTCGAAGACCTCGAGGGAGACCTATCCTCCTCCTCTGGCTCCGGAGAAAAGGAAGGAGAATGGAGCCGAGAGGACAAGGATCCGGAGACCCTCTCAGGGGACTTCAATATCTTTTCAGGCGGAACCGAGGGATGAGACTCGGCCCGCCTTTTAGAAATATGGCCCTCTCTCTCCCTATGTTTCTTCTTCTCCCTGTGGGAGGAAGACCCAGACTCCACAAAGCTAGTACCCGATAAGGGAGGTTGAGTCCCGGGTACAGCTAAGGAAGTAGCCGGCGCCGGGGCTACAGGAGTAGCTTGGTCCCAGCTGGGAGAGGAAGAAGAAGCTGATTCCTGAGGGAGTTTTCCCGCCAGGATCAGCTTGTTCTTCCTGTCCCTAAGTGCCCGAGGGTTGAAGGCCGCACAAATCTGGCAGGCCTCCAACAAATGTGCTGCCCCCAGACATAAAACACACTGAGTGTGGCCATCAGATGGGGAAAGCTTGTGGCCACACTCAGTACACTTCGAAAATATAGCCTTAGACTCAGCCATAATTCTCTCACACACACACACCCAAACACTAAGGGGGGGACAAAATTAAACTAAGGGAAAAAAGTTTTTTTTTTTTTAAGTGGGTTTGATAGGGTTTGACGCTAAAACAACACACACACAATTTAAAGTAGATTTTAAGTACTAGAAAAAAGAACAATCTCACCAAGCCAGGAGCTCTTCAGTAGGAAGCAACTGTCTTTAGCCGCGGCAAAAAACGATCTGAGGTAATGTGGTTGGTAGTAAGGGATTATGGGTAGGGGGAGGAGCTAGGAGCTCGGATCTTGAAGCCTGGAAAGCTGCCGGTTCGGATCCGAGGTCGGATCCGACTACCACAGGTTGCAGATCAAATGAAGTAACTACTTCAGATCATACTATTTAAAGTAGTATTTATACTTTCTAAAAAAATACTTTCTTTATTAATAACAAATTTACACTGAGAACATCGGCCACATTTAAAAGTACCATGTCTCTTGTTATTGCTACTCACATTAGTCTTATTATTTTTATATAAATAGTCTTGCAGATTTCTTGCATTTTTGTATACCACTTTTATTTTCTCCTTTTTTAATATATTTAGATTAGTAAGAAGCGTAAATGTATTCCATTCTTTATTAAAAATGCATCTAACTAATCCTGATCCACCATTATATTCCAATATTAAGGAATTAACGAAACCATTTGTCTCACTGCTGCATTCAAAATTATTTAATAAATCGTCTTGACCTAGAATAGGCTTATACCTTCCATTCCTCTCATTCTTAACTTCAGTCTGTATTTTCTGTATTTTCATCAATAGGCTATCGGGGTAACCTCTATCCTGAAACATTTGCTTAAGCAATAAAACTTCATCAGCAAAATCTTTATTATTAGAAGTCATTCGACTAGCTCTAATAAATTGTCCTTTGACAATATTTTCTTTAAAATGAGGGGGGTGGGCACTATTAAAATGTAAATATGCATCGCAGTGTGTTTTTTCCTAAATATCTTAGAGTGAAAAGTGTTGTTTTCTTTATAAACTTCCACATCAAGATATTGTAACTTATCAGGGGAATAATTATAAGTGAACTTAAAAGATTCCGTGCTGTTATTTAAAAATTCAATAAAACCTTGTACTTCATCCTCTAACCCAGTCCAAAGAGTGCATATATCATCCAAGAATCTCTTACACATACTCCAACTATTTTTATATATGGAGTCAAAAATATATTTTTCCTCCTATTTCTCTAAAACTGCATCCATAGCCACACCTTTTATTTGGTGAAAAAAATTCACCATTAAAATAAATGTAGCTGTATTGTAATACTAATTCAATTAAATGCATTATCAAGGTACATTCATCCCTTGACAATGTCCCATCTTCATAAATGATTTCTTCCAATAAAGGCAAACCTTCATGGTGGGGTATACATGTAAATAAATCAACAATATCAATGGTTAAAAAGCCTAAACTATCTTTGACCAATTCATGTTTAAGGTTTCTTAACAGGTCCCATGAATCCCTTAAAATACTTTGTCTCTTTAACCATAAACCTTTAAGTTTCATGTCAACTAACTTTGCCAAAGGCATGGTTTTGGATCCATCGGCAGATACAATTACCCTTAAAGGGGGATCTCTCTCATCCTTATGTAACTTGGGGATGCCAAAAATTGTGGGAATCTTTTGTTTTTCCACTGTTAATAAACCTTTGGTTTTAGAATCAATAAGCCCTTCCATGAATAAATCTTCCAATACCATATCTATTCTACTATAGGATATGTTAATCTAATTCTTAGAGACAACCACATATTTACTCGTATCCATTAACACTTCATTCATTTTAGATTCATAAATCAGTGTATCCATTATTACAAACCCCCCCACCTTTATCAGGTTTCATTACTCTAATGGATGCATCATCCCTTAATTCATGCAAAACCTTCAACTCATTTGGAGGAATATTCTGCCTAAATCTTGTTTTACTATAAGTTCTCCGAACTTCATTTTCTATCAAATTTTCCAAAATTCTAGTCTATGGATGAAGGAGAGGGTTAAATGTACTTCTCCTTGTTAATTTTGTGTTTGTGTGAACATTTGCCTGATTGAAGAACACTTGAAAGTTTATTTTCCTCATAAACAATTTTATATCCAATAGTGTTCTTGCTAAATTACCCCTTCTGTTTGGGATACATTTTATTCCCTTAGATAATAACTTAAAATGCTCATTCTTCAAATTAATGTTATGAAAACTATAAACAGAAAAAACATTTCTAGTAAATTTAAAAGTATTAAAATCATCTTGCATAATGGTCTCACAATCTATGTCGGGGCGGGGGGGGTACATAAAGAATTTAATACCTCCCCCTCCCCATTTCCCAAGCTCCACAAAAATTTGTGTTCTGATGTTAGCATTCACCTCCTTATTTCTGATCCTTTCAGATCTACATGGGGGCGGATATTCAGTAACATCATCCAACTCAGAAACTCCATCACCTATACGTCCGTGATCAGCCTGGTTACCATTATTATTTACCATATTCCAAACTGGACCCTCACTCTTGTCACCCCAACTCAAGAACCTATTCCCAGTTTTAGGAAGAGGGTAACAAACATCATTCTTATAATCCTTAAGGTCTCTATCAAGTTTTTTAATCTTTCTATTTATGAATTCTTCACACTGTCCATCTATTTCCTTCGTGATTTTATCATATTTATCCTTCTCCGAAGGTATAGTACAAATTAAATCATTCTTAATACTGTCATTTAGTATTTCAATTTCACTTAAAACATCATTTTTTACGCTTACATTTTCCTCAACTATGCATTTTAAAACTTCAAGCCCACATCTGTTAAACACTTCAATTAAATTCTTATGAAAAACAGACCCAGGGACGACATTATTCGGATATTTATATAGTCTCAGTCCCTTAGGCACAATACCTTCATTTATGCATTCATTTAAATATGCATTTTCAATATCAATACTTTTAAATTTATACAACAGCTTCTCAAATTGTATCAGTTTTTTTATTATAAGATAACGTAATAGGGCCAGGTTTAGCTTTAGGTTTGAAATGCTGCGCTTTGTGAGACATGGAAGTGTTGGTCAACAAGTTACATTGCATTAATATTGATGAAGGTTTTTATTTAGATGTTTATTGAATGTATTTTGATGTACTTTGGTGTCTGTGTGTGTGTGTGTGTGTGTGTGTGTGTGTGTGTGTGGGTGTATATATCAATTGTTTCCTAGCAGAAGTGTTACTAATTCATATCAATTGAAGCTGATTAGTTGTGTTGCTCTATTGGTTGGCTGTACCATATGACTTTTAACAATTTGTATTTAAATAAAATGAAATGTTTTTAGTTTGTAAGCACTGAGGAAGGGGAAACCCGAAAGCTTTGCCGATTATTGTTTTAATAAAAGGTTGAACGTCACTGTGTTCTTTTTTCTTATATTTGTGTTAGATGTTACAGAAGCACCGTTTACAGCAGTGGTATTCTTTGTTTTTGCAACTAGTTACTTTCCCTGGTGAAAAATCGAACATTCGCTGAATGAACGTCCGATGGTTAGGGTTTGATATTAAGCCATTTGATGGAAATGTTTTTCGACGGTTAAACATACACCCTGACATGACACTATGTAGCTGGTCTGACACACTTACTCCACTGGCTTTGAATATCAGCCACTGTGATACATGAGTTTCATTTCAGAAAGTGTAGTAGACTTGAACTGGCAATCAGAACTTTCTTCTCATCTCCTGGACATCCTCTCAGGATAATTTTTTTTTATAACTGCAATTCTAAGTAATTTTCAGAAGGCTGAAGACATTTAGAAATTAAATTTCTCATGTCCAGTAAACTCGGCATAGTACTCAAAAATATCAAATGTAGCATCTAAATTTAGTTTTCTGTTTGCGCTTTGCAATCCCACATGACTGCACACAGAGCTACAATTAGCACGACTGTTCCTGGTACAAACTGTCAGGAAGGCATGATTGACAGCGGCTGACAGGTGTAGGACTGGCACTGATCTATACAGCTGTAAGGATACTGTAACTTCATAAATAAATGCCGATATTGCATTTGTGGCAACGGCTGAAACTCTGGGGTGCTTAATGTGTGAGGTGACTGTGCAGTAAAGGTAGCAAACTGACACCTTAAAGTAGCACAGTATTTTTTTTTTTTTATGTTTTCAACTTTCACAGGATCGATCCGAGAATGTGCACCAGACACTGTCTAAGCTAACTATGGTTCTCACTACACACTGCATTTTGCTCAGAAGGCTTTATAGAATGTACTGCACAGATCTGTCAATTAGAGTACAACTCCACTTGATATGCCCCAAGGGACAATGAAATTCTTTGGACTGGCATGTGATTGGATAACAAGAATGTATACTGGGCAGCACATTTACACATCTACAAACCTTAACAAACCTTAATAAAGTATGTGAAAATCATTTTCAGCAGAAACACAACATTAGAGTTTTCTTTTATTTTGGTGGCTGTATCGACTGCTGTCACCTTGCACAAATCACTGAAAACTGAATGTAAAATTAGTGAAGTAAAGAACTATGTCTTAGGTCGCTTAGCACCATACTTACAAAAGAAGGCCAGAACTGTCAGCATAAAACATTTAACTACAATTGCAGTGCAATTTTAACTTTTAGTTGTAGTGAAACTGAACCTCAGTAGTGGGATGGTCTTATTTACAAAGCTGTCCATGGTTGTGATATGACAGAGTTGTTCATATAAGACTAACTTCTGCTGTGAATTCCCATTTGCAATACACCTCCTGACCCATCAGTTCCAGTTTGCAATACACCTCATGACCCTTGAATGCCTCCAGAGTGAGAAAGTTAGGCAAAGTCTCAGGGATTAAACTGTTGCCCCTCCTCCTTGAAGGAACAAACAAGGTACCCTGTTGCTGACAATTGTTCCTACCTCTGAGCTGGTGGTTGTTCTGAAAGTTCTCTTGCCCATATTTTCTGCTTTCAGTCCTCTTGTTCTGCTGTTGGCCATGTTTAAAACAAAGCTAAAGTGAAGAGTGCGGCATCCTTGAGAAAGTGTGCTGCAGAGTTTCAAACATAAACCCAGTACCGGAGAACATCTTGCCTTATTCTACACATTTTCTTTGAGATTTTTAACTGATGGGTCAAATAAAGTAGACCTACTGAGGGGGCAATGGTAAAGGTCACATTGGTGCTTCTCAGTTTAAGTTTTCTAAATACTTAGTAACTATTTTTTTCTAAACATACTTCAGCAGGAATGGACCATATTCCTAAGGCAGGGCATAATTAAAGTTCATGAAATTGGTATTGATTTAGTCTTTGATGTTAGTCAAGACTGCTCTTAACAGCACATGCAATGTGTCCAGAATGGGTTCCTTCTGCAGATCATACAGGATTACAGGTACTGCTACCATATTTACGTACTATTGTAAATTATTTATCAATCTTGTTGCTCTACTACTGAAACTATCTGGGTATCTTTCTTTAACATGTGTATCTTTCTTCAACATTGCTCTTGTTATTGCATTTAAATGCTGGTATTTTAAAACTCTCCCTCTCTCAGTATGTAAGACACCATAATGAGTGCAGCAGTTTCAATGATCAATGCTAGTTTTGTTTCTTTTTTTCTATGGCTACTGTGTCTGTTTTTCCTTCATCTGTGTTTAGAACTGCTGGCAATCGGTGGTCTTGTGATATAAACTTTATCAGTGTCAAATAATGCTTTGTGGTATACGTCTCCAGTGCTTCTCACCTACTTCTATTTTGTAGTGTTTGCACAACCCCAATGCTATACCCTTGGTACATTATTGTGCCTTTCAGTAGACAGGCCTTCACCCATGACTGTGCCATATCCAGCAAATGTTTCCAGTTCTGTTTTACAGAACCTGCATTTGTCTTTTTCTCCCACTTCTTCAATGGACTTTATAAACCAGTGTGTATGTAGTTCGATCTTAAGGTGCCATTATTACCTAGCCTTTCATCTTTTGGTTTTAATTCACCATTCCTTAACCAATCTTGGTCAACATGACATTGCCCTACAAGATCTCAATACTTGTTACTATATTTCTGGACTTTCCAATTTTCCTTCCTTGTTTTCTGGTCTTTTTCCTTACTTGTTTTCTGGTCTTTTTCCTTACATTTTTACTTTTTTTTTTTTTTTTGCATTTTCATTTGCTGCCTGATTTTTATCTATTTTTGGTTTGATTTCCATTCTCACTTTATTCAGAAATGCTTCTGCTAGACTAAGCAAAGATGTCACCTTAGACAGCTTCTGCTCATGCTTTTCTCTATGTTTGGATCTGATGAGGTCAGCAAATATGTATGCAATTCCACAACTGTAGACCTATACATGAAGTTAATTTTAAGGAGGTCCTTACCTCCTTCAGGAAGACGTATACACAGTCTTGGTAAATGAGAAGTTATGTACCTACCATAACGTTCCATGTTAGTTGTCTTCTCTCACCTTCTTTCTTGCTTGATGGGTTCAGAGCCGATCCTCGGCACTTGCTAAGCTCAAGAGTCACTTTTACCAGCTCGAGGCAGCCCCATATCCCATGATGCAAGACGTTAAGTACCCAGATCTCGTTTGATGACAAAGGGGCAATAGCACCTAGCATAACAACTTCCCAAGGGAAGAAAGAAGGAGAGAAAAAAACCTGCAGGATGGAAGAAGGACCAGCTCTGTATGGTCTTCAGAAGTATAACTCCTTGTAGAGAAAGGTCTGTCCAGGCTTGGGGGAAGGAGGGAGGGTCGCAAGAAAGAAGGCGAGAGAAGACAACTAACATGGAACGTTATGGTAGGTACATAACTTCTCAATGTTAAGTTGTCAATCTCGCCTTCATTCTTGCTTGATGGGACCGCGTCCCTAGCACCTCTATCCTGGGTGGCTCAATGGAACAGACTCTTGAGAACTGTAGAGCCAAAGCTGGCTCTGTCCCTGGAGGCCAAATCCAATTTGTAATGGGAAACAAAAGTATGCGGAGTGGCCCAAGTGGCTGCTGCACAAATAGTGTCTAAAGGAAGTCTAGCTTGAAAGGCTGTAGAAGTAGCTAAGCTTCTGGTTGAATGTGCTTTCGGTTTCGAGCACAGCTGTTTTCCCCTGAGCCGATAAATTTCAGAGATGACAGAAGAAAGCCATCTAGACAAGGTCACTTTTGAGACAGGAAGGCCTTTCTTATTATCAGCATAGGAAACAAAGAGTTGATCGGATTTCCTGAATTGTTTTGTTCTGTCCAAATAATATCTGAGTTGGCGGTGGACATCAAGATAATGCAATTTTTGTTCCGATCTGTTTGTATAGTTTGGAAAAAATACAGGGAGATCAATGGCTTGATTCAAATTAGTCTTTGAGGCGACCTTAGGCAAAAAGGTCGGATTAGTTCTCAATGATACTCTGTCTTTGTGGAAGACTAAATAGGGGGGGCGAACAGATAGAGCATGAAGTTCAGACACCCTCCTAGCTGATGTAATAGCAACCAGGAATAAAGTTTTCCATGAAAGAAATTTCAGGGAACAAGAAACAGCTGGCTCGAAGGGGGGAAGAATTAAGGATGTCAGCACTAAATTTAGATCCCATTGAGGAGGAGGACTCCTGACTGGGGGCTTCAGGAGGAAAATTCCTTTCAAGAAGGCTTTACAAAGCCTGTGGGACATAATGTTGTGGTCTGCGAGCCCGACATGAAAGTTCGAGATAGCAGCCAACTGAACTTTGACTGTGGAAGAACAGGAGCCCGCGTGAAAAATCTCCGCTAAGAAATCCAAGACTGCTTGAACTGGAGCAGCGAAGGGATCAATATTCTTGGTTTTAGCCTAAAAAGAAAAACGTTTCCATTTGCTAGCATAAATCCTCCTGGTAGAGGATTTTAAGGAAGCTACTATGATGTCTCTAACAGGGTTAGAGATCATAGGAAGCCTGGCTAAGGAAGGAAGTGGAGCAACCATGCTGTGAGGTTGAGAGAAGGGATAGACCGGTGCAGCTGACCGGATTGGTGAATCAGAAGATCTGGCACTGGGTCCAAATGCCAAGGCTGCACCAAAAGGTGACGATGAAGGAACGGAAACCAAATTTGTCGAGGCCAATAAGGAGCAATGAGAATCAATTTGGCTCTCAAAACGGTTGCTTTCTGGATAACTTGAGGGATCAGAGGAAATGGAGGAAATGCATAAAGAAGTCCCTGGGGCCAATCCTGGGTCAGAGCGTCTCTGGGGGGATGGCCTGGCAGAGGGAAGAGAGATAAGAAGTCTGGGCATTTGCTGTTTTGGGGAGTAGCAAAAAGATCGCAACATGGGCGACCCCATTCCAGAAAAATCTCTTCCACTATAGACTGTTTGAGAGACCACTCGTGAGGCATGAGAATAGCTCTGCTCAATCTGTCCGCTAAAAAGTTGGTTTTCCCAGGGATATGCGTTGCTACCAGAAACCGATGAGAGGAGATCGCCCATTGCCAAAGTCTGAGCGCTTCTCGACACAAGGGGTAGGACTTGGTTCCGCCCTGTTTGTTGATATACCAAACTACAGACATGTTGTCTGTGTGGACTGCAATTGTCCCTAAGGGAAGAAAGTCGTTGAGGGCTTGCAAAGTTAAAAGCACTGCTCTCATCTCTAGGACATTTATGTGCAGGTGGTATTCGAAAGGTTGCCACGTCCCATGAACCATCCTGCCCTGATAATGCCCCCCCACCCGATCAGGGAGGCATCCGTAGTGACAGTGGCTACCGGGGATGGGGTTACAAAGTGTCTGCCTTGGTGAATCTGGGGAGAAGTGATCCACCAAGCAAGATGATTCTTGCAAATCTGTGTCACCAGTATTTGGTGACGCATTGGAAGTTGTTGGTAAGACCACTGAGTGAACAACATCCACTGAAGAAGGCGCATATAGAAGCGAGCCAGGGGAAGAAGGGTAATGGCCGCAGCCATGAGGCCTAACACCTTTAGAACCATTCTGGCCTGTACTTTCCTGTTGGCTAGAATGATCCTGACGTGACTTTGAATGTCTGAGATTCTTTGATCTGTAAGGGTAGCTGACATCCGAACAGTGTTTAAGTTTGCGCCTATGAAAGTAATAGACTGGCAGGGCAATAAGGATGATTTTTCGGAGTTGATCGATATGCCCAATTGTGAACAAAGATTTATTGTGTAATCCCTGGCTTGAAGAAGCTGATGCCTGGTGGTGGCTGAAAGGAGCCAGTCGTCGAGATACGGAAACACCTGGAATCCTTGACATCTCAGGTGAGCCGTGACCACTGCCATGCATTTGGTGAACAGTCTGGGGGCTGTAGTGAGGCCAAAGGGCAGGGCTCTGAACTGGAAATGACTGGACCCCAGCCGAAAGCGGAGAAATCTCCTGGAGTGTCTGTGAATTTTTATGTGATAGTACGCATCCTGAAGATCTATTGAGCACATCCAGTTGTCCTTCTGTAAGAAGGGCAGAATTGACTGAAGTGTGACCATTCGGAATCTTGTCTTCCTCACAGACCTGTTGAGTCTGCTGAGATCCAATATTGGTCTCCAGTCTCCCATCTTTTTGGGGACCAAAAAGAACCTTGAGTAGATTCCGGGCTCTGAATGATCTGTTGTAACTGGCTGAATGGCTCTTTTTTGCAGTAGTTTTAAGACTTCTAACTCTGCAATTTCCCTTAGACCGGGTGGTACATCTGGAAGGGAATTTGAGTGATAGAAAGGACTTTCCTCGAAAGGAATTTTGTAACCCTCGGATATGATCGACTGTACCCATCTGTCTTGAGTGAGGGAACGCCAGGCTTCTGGGTACAGCGATAGTCTTCCCCCGACTGCCTCCAAGGATGGACAGCCAGGCAACACCTCAGGGATGCTGAAAGGGCTTGTCAGAGAGAGGTTCTCTGCTTCCCTGGTTTTGTGGACCCCCTCTGCCTCTAGAGCGGCGTCTGTTATTGTTACCCCCTCTGCCTCTAGGGGTAAACTGACCACGTGAATCCGGCATGACTCCTTGGGATTTGCGGAACCACATTTTGCCACCCTTCTGTCCTTTGGGGTAAGGTCTAGAAGGGGTGGAAAAACTGACCCCTACGGCAGAAAGAGTCTTGCCGTCCTGCTCACACCTGGTCAACGTTTCCTTCACTTGAGGGCCAAACAAAGCTGACCCATCAAAGGGAGAGTTTGTGAAGGATGCCTTAAAGGGATCTGCAAAATCACAGAGCCGCATCCAGGCTTGGCGTCTAAGAGCCACACCTGTACCTGCGGCCCTACTCGCTCCATCTGCAGCATATGATATCAGTCGCATGGAGGAGTTAGCGATAGAATTAAGGGTTCCTAGCTGCGAAGCAATTTTTTCTTGAGCCCCTGCAGCTGTAGGATCCTGTACTACTTCACCTAGCTCCTTAAGGATATCCCTCTGGAGTCTGGTAAAGTGACATAGGTAGTTCAGCGAACGCATAGCAAAGGTCGCTGAAGAGAACATCCGCTTACCATACCTATCCATGGTCCTAGAGTCCTTATTAGGAGGATGGACAGGTACGGAAGGATCTGCAAGTTCCTTCTTAGTGGCAGCCGCCACCACCATGGCATCAGCAGGGACACCTTTTGTGAGGAATTGCTTGTCCGATGGGGCAGTAATAAATTTAGAAGGCCTCCTAGGGACTGGCTCTACAGAGTCAGGAGCAGCCCACGCCTTTCGAGCGATAACCTGCATAAGGGGGTTGAAAGGCGGAGACACCCAGGAGGTGGAGGGCCGAGATCCAAACGCCTCCAGATATACCAACTCATCCTCAGAGGGATTATTGGTGGGCCAGTTTCCCCTCTGTCTAAGGAGTTCTAGGATGTCTGAAAAGGAGACATCCTCAGAGGGGGATCTTGGGGAACCCTCTGACTCATCTAAGTCAGTATCTGAAGTGATAGACTCGGGGGAGTCTACATGTTTCCTCTTACAGGTCCTCTTTCTCGGAGGATCTCCTGACTGATCAGGAGAATCCTCGGAAGAGGGGGTTCTTCCCAGTGGGGAAACCTGAGGCGGAGGATCTCTGGGTCCGGGAGCAAGAGAAGTGGCAGAGATATCGACAGGCACCATAGAGGGAGGAGCTAAGGGAACAGACTGCTGGCTGAGTCCAGTGGCCAGCACACTCTTCATCACCTCGAAGGCTCCCCTCCCAGGGAGGTCTGAGAGAACCCGTTCCGAAGAACCAGGAACTCCAGGACCCACCAAAAGGGAAGGCTCCGAGGCAGATGTCGGAGCTGAGCTCACCAAGGCCGAGGCTCCAAGGGGAAGAGTGGGGTCGGACAAGGGTCCGATGCCACTCACCCCCTCGGAGGAGACCAGGGAAGCCCGACCACCGAATCCCTCTAAGGAAGGTCTCGAAGAGGAGATAAGAGTAGAGGCTGAAGGAGCAGAAGGGGGATCTGTCCCTCAGCCGTAGCAGAAACCATTCCCGAAGACTCCAACTCCAAACTCTGAGGTAGAGTCGAAGGAGGAACTGCAATGGGGTGTGGGCTAATAGTCGTCTGTTGAGACGGACTATGTAGCATCTGGGCCAGTGCCTGTGATTTTAATAATCTACTGACCACTCTCTCTAAATCATGGTCAGAAAGCCTGGATGACCTGGATGATCGGCTCCGATGGCTCCGTTCCGAGAGGAGAGGAGAAGCCGGAGCCGAGAGTATTGGCTCCAATGAAGGAGACCTAGATCTCTTCCTCGAAGGAACCATCGGAGCCGACGAACCCATGGAAGCTGTCGGAGCCGACAACTTTTCGGCACCGACAGAAAGTTTCGATGCATCGGCTCCGGCCGGAGCCGATACAGACCTAAAAGTAAGGGTGTCGGAACCGGTCGGCCCGACACCGAAGCCTGAGCCACATGGTGATCGGAGCCGACACCGAAGTGGCCGAACCAGAATCGGCACCGAAGGTTTGAGCAAACCAGAATCGGCTCCAGCCGGAGCCGATCTCGACTCTGAAAGAGTCGGAGCCGAGGCCGCAGGCTTGGACACTGAAGCCTGGGCCTTGGAAGACTTAGAAGTCTTAGATGGAGCCGACTTAGCCGGAGAGCCCTCCGGCTTAAGAAGGCCCCTCAAAATCAGCCTATTCCTCCTTTCCTGCAGGACTCTCTGGCTAAAAGAATGACAAATCGCACAGGAGTCCTGCAGGTGGAGAGGTCCCAGGCAGTATAAGCAAGAAGTGTGACCATCTGTCAGAGACATCTTCTGACAGCACGAGTCACACTTCTTAAAACCTGAGACCCTTTCCTTAGACATGGTGTAAAAAACACACACACACAACACCTGTCCAAGAAAAATTACAATATCAAACAAAAAATGAGAATAAAACTATCCTCTCACACACACACACACACACACACACACACACACACACACACACACACACACACACACCCTAACAAGGGGGGGGGGGAATGGGATGGGAGAAGGCCTGACTAAAAACTTTAAGGAGAGAGTGGAATTTTAGTCAGAAAGGGAGTAAAACTAGTGTAAAACTATTAAATTTAAAATTAAATTTAATTTTAAACTGAAAAAGGGGCAAAAGCAGAAGTGTATGAATCACTTACCAGGAGCTGGTAAAAGGAGGACCTCATCAGCGAAGCGGCAAACGAGATCTGGGTACTTACCGCCTTGCATCATGGGATATGGGGCTGCCTCGTGCTGGTAAAAGTGACTCTCGAGCTTAGCAAGTGCCGAGTCGGAGCCGAGGATCGGCTCCGAACCCATCAAGCAAGAATGAAGGCGAGATTGACAACTTAACATCACTGTTTTTATATATCATTTGGTAAGCATGAAGCACCTTTCTTGTTTTTGTGTGCAATTGATTCAGTAGTTTTTGGGGGTCAGTCAGTCACACCAAAACTGTAAATTAGGAACAGGAAATGCAAACTGATTAGTAGCATGGACTTTATTCCAATATGTCAAGGCAGTCCTCAATTCCTCATCTGGGAGGATGGACAGCAGTATAGCTTTGTTCTTATTTGTTCATGATTTAATGCCTAGCCTTCATACATTCCCAGATATTTATGTATTCCCCTCCTGCTGAAGTTACTTTACATCACATTCCTGTTCCAGGATGATATCTTCGCACTGCACCTTTCTTTTTTTTAATGCTGCTTCTGCACATTTATCAATACCAAATGTCATTCTTATATCATATGAGAAAAGTTTAACCATTTATAGTTGTGCTTTCAGCTCCTCATTTGACGGACTATACACTTTAAAACCATCCATGCGTGAATGGGCGTTCCTTCGTTGAAGGTTGCGCGTTAGGCCCGGCAAGCCAGTACGTAAAAATCTACTGCCAATCATTAGCGGACCGGAGTTCCGCTGTGGCGACCCCTAACCAGGAAAAGCCGAAAGACACAAACAAACAAACACTTTAAAACCATCCACAAAAAGAAAATAAGATGCCTTTAAACAAGCCTGGTTTCTGAGAACTGTAACTATGGCAACACAAAACAGCAACAGTGACAAAGCATCATCATGGAATATCCCCCTTAGAATTTGTATCCCTGGGATAATGCTTTGGTCTTTGTCATTGCTCAACTGCAACGTGGTTTGCACTGTTTCATAATCATTGCTATGTAATTGATTCATGCAGGGTGTATTGTATACATATATAAGCATTTGATTATCCATGAAGGTGGGATGCGAATGCTTTTTAGTAATCTATCCATGCCATGCTTAGATCCTGATTTATATTATTTTTTTTGTTCTATTACCATAATGGAATCTTCTTCTAGATGTCTATTTCTGCAACAATTCAAGTAAAAGAAAAAGTGTATAACGGCAGAAGGCAGGTTTTTGGTTCATAGGATGGCTTGCAGGTTCATTTCTTAAGGAGTATTGTTTTTCCTCTTTTTAACCAGGATGGTTTCTGTTTGGGATGCTCATGTTAAGTAACTCTTACTCAGGGCTAAATCTGTGTATAAAGATTTTGCCATTTTTACACAGAAGTTAGGTACAGATATGGCCCAGGAAGTTAGAAATGGAGAGTTCACCTCTACAAAGAGGCCAGTCACAAGCAAAGTCCCTCAGGGATTAGTCCTGGGACCACTCCTTTTTGGCATTTACATCTCTGAAATCAATGTCAATGGCCACTTGCTGACTAAATCTGCAGATGATTGTAAATTAGGAGCAGTCATAGAATTCCCTACTGACACAAATGTTCTCCAGGAAGGGCTGAAACAGACAAAACTGGTGTTAGAGCCACAGACTAAAACTAAATGCCAAGAAATGTATAATAGTATCCTTTGGGAAGTCATCCACCCCTGGTAATTATCATATTGGTAACAAACCCCCTAAGAGCTGGCCCAGTAGGCAGAGACTTGGGGACACACAGACAGTAATCTAGCCTTTGACCATCATGTGTCTACAGTGTGAAAAAATCATTCTGTGTTGCACATCTTATAAACAAAGGTATGTCCACCTTTGGTATGTACCTAACCAGGCACATCCATCAAGTGAAACATCTACAGAGATTCCTCACTAAAGGAATACAGGGCGTAAGTAACATGTCCTATGCAGACCACCTCAACCCTCTGTCTTGTACAGGCTGTTGAATGGGGAGATCTATGCCTGACATACAAGGCACTGACAGACCCCACCCTGATGGAACTCCTGCATATTCACAAAACAAACAGCACTGGAATTACCTGTTCTAAAGACTACCTGTGATACAAATAGGACCTGCTGGAGAGACAGGTATGTATCCCAGAGGCAACCCCTTCTCTGGGATAGGATCACTATCTATGGGAAGCAGAGCTCCTTCCTAACTCAATTCAAGTGTAATTTGGACAACTGGATGCGGAAGACGAAATTCATCCTTGGTTTTGCACCTATGTCTTGAATTGACACAGGCAGCCTGTAAGTGGCTCATCTCCCAAGTCCCTGATTGCAAATGTTTCATGTCCCAAGACCCTGCTTATACTTATCAAGGGTATGAGAACTTGACAGATTTGGGATGCATGGGCTAAGCTTAAAAAGGCTAAAACGTGAAAATGTTAACCATGGAGACACTGCTGACACCCTACCAGAGGCAGCCAACACATCCCCATATACAATGACCTGCAACTGCATTTGTCAAGGGTCTATTAAACATTATATGATAAAGAATGACATATTAGTCTAATCTGGATGGAAACCCTTTGGCAACTACAAAGCCTTTCCTACCAGAAGAAAAAACATTTAATGGCTAGTCCAATGTCATGGGATTATGCACTCTACAGAGGCAAAACAGTAAGAAGTATTCAGCTGCTTGGGAAGAAAAGTTAAAATTGGTGCCTCTGAAGGCTGCAAAAGTTAGTATCTGTGGCTCAGCAGACAGTAAAAGTTAGTATCAGTGGCCCAGTAGACTGTAAAAGTTAGTATCAGTGGCTCAGTAGACTGTAAAAGTTGGTATCAGTGGCCCAGTAGACTGTGAAGTTAATATCAGTGGCTCAGTAGACTGTAAATGTTAGCATAAGTGGCCCAGTAGGCTGCAAACCTGCCTTTGATGGGGGCAAGATCAGATGAGTGTGTGTTTGGTGGCCATACCAGGTGATTGGCTTTATATTCCAGCAATGACACAGTAGTAAAGCATTAGGGGTGGATAAGATGTTAAACTGCAGTACTGTTTGCTTGACTTCATTGTAGCGTAGATGGATGTTAAAGATCTCAAACAAGTTAATAAAAAAATGTAGAGGCTTTATTAAAATTCAAACTTGAGTAAAATATATAAAATGTGTATTAGAATTAAAATTTCATAACATATTTGTATCTACTGCTGTATATAATCTGTTTTGTTTTCCTTATTTCTCCCCATTAAACCTCCATAACCAGAACTCCATAAGATTATTACAACTATTTAATCTCACTTCTTTTTATAACTTTTTATTCCTTATAAAATTCAAAAACTATGTGATTTTCCACGATCTTAATGTAAAGTTGCTATTCCCCAATCTTGCTTTAAATTCCTTCCAAATATGCAACCCCTCCCACCATAAAATGTTGGTATGCATCATCCTGTCCATTGCATTTACCCGAAAACACATGCTCTCTTCCTTAGCTTTGCACCACATTTCCCACAATGATACATCTTGTTTATTAATCCCCACCCAAAAGTCAGCATCTTATGTTCTCTTCTTTAATACTAGCACATTCAATATACAGTGGATATAAAAAGTGTACAAACCCCTGTTAAAATGCAGGGTTTTTGTGATATAAAAAAATGAGACCCCAATAAATAATTACTAAACTTTTCACACCTTTAAAGTGAACTATAACCTGTACAATTCAATTGAAAAACAAATCTGTTAGGGGAAAAATATAAAAAATAAAAAACGTACAATAAGCTGGTTGCATAAGTGTGTACACCCTTAAACTACTACTTTGTTGAAGCACCTTTTGATTTAATTACAGCATTCAGTCTTCTTGACTTTCAAAGCCCTTCCAAATGGAGCCAAAGCACATTCTATTAGATCTCTGGCCACTTCTGCTGTTTTCCAAGCTAGACTACCATTGGATAATATCTGTGCAGCAGCTACTTTGACAAGTCCATATACTTTTATACCTCATTACACAAAGTGGATTTGGCCTCTGGGAGAAGAGCATCTTTTGGTTATGAGGAATACACCCCTTGAGCCACCCAAGAGTGAGAATAAAGGCGAGACTGACAACATCACATACACAAGTTATTTTCTTAAAACATCAGAATACACGACACAAACTGGATCCACTACATATGTACTGGATCCAGTTTGTGTCATGTATTCTGATGTTTTAATACATTAAATTGACTTGCTGT
>NC_056747.1:605096663-605099163 GCF_019279795.1 Protopterus annectens
TCACCAAGAATGATACTTCAGAATAAAAATATAAAATATAATTAAATTAAATAAAATATAAAAGTATGGGTGGCGCAGTGGTGCAGTGGTTAATGCTGTCGCCTCACAGCAAGAGGTTCTCTGGTTCGATTCTCGGCTGGGGTGCCTTCTGTGTGGAGTTTGCATGTTCTCCCTGCATTCACGTGGGTTTTCTCCGGGTACTCCGGTTTCCTCCCACATTCTAAAGACATGCTTCTGGAGCATTTCTCCCTGGGCCTCCACTGAAAACAGGATCTGTGGAACCTAGTCAGACTTTCCCGGTCAACAAATGTTAAATAAATACATAAATAAAAAAATAAAAAAATAAAGAAAAAATTATCACTTTCAACAATTGACTAATCTTCTGGTGTCATTCAAAGAGGATCCAGTGTCTGTCAGCCTGGGATGACATGCTCAACAAGCCGCGTTGCTTCGCAAGAGATGGCTTGCACCTGTCACCCCTAGGCTTTCGAATACTGGCCAAGGCTCTTGCTGCCCCCCACTGTGCCTTTTTTAGGCAAGGCTCAAAAGTCAAACCCACCTCCGTAAACAGCACAATTAACAAAAAACTGAGGGTTATGCTACTCAACGCCAGGAGTTTAAATCTCAAAATGCATGCGTTCAAAGCACTCCTCAGTATGGAGAACGTCGACATCTGTACAGTAACTGAAACCTGGTTCAAGGATCCAGAGAGTACCGCAGTATTACCAGGCTACAACTCGTACCACATGTTTCGGCCACAGAACATGGACCGAAACACAAGAGGAGGGGGTGTATCCATATTCATCAAGGATACCTACACATCCACGTTAGTGTGCAACTAACATTGGGCAAATCTGCAGTGCAAATTGTGGCCTGCTACAGATCACCCTACATGACCCAGGACCACCACTCCACCTTTCTGGAGACACTGGAAAACATGAAGGTTCTACCAAACACCCTGATACTGGGTGATTTCAATTACCCTACCATTCACTGGGAAAACTACTCGAGTACAAATTCCCAGGCCCAGCGCTTCCTGGAATTCAACTCAAATGCCCTGGATCAGCTGGTAAACTCCCCTATCAGGGGTGAAAACATATTGGACCTGGTCATCACCAACATGGGCGACAAGTGTTCCACACCAGAGATCAACCCGTCACTGGTTAGATCAGACCATAAACTAATCACTCTGGATGTCCATACCCCGCCACCACCCTGAACTAAGGAAACCACAGTAAAAAATTTGCTAACACTGCCCAAGATACAGAAACCTTTACAAATGCACTCTATGAGCACCTACAAGAATGCATGGATCATGCCATCCCTAACAAAACCAAGACTCAATCCTCAAAGAGAAGGAAACCAGTTTGGTGGACCCCTGCAATAAACAGGCTATACAATAAAAGAAGGAAACTAGCTCAGAAAAAAAGCAAATCCCAAGAAGGAAAGACATCCCTGATCAGTATCAGTAAGAAACTGAGGTCTCTCATGAAATCATCCAAGGCTAACTTCGAAAGAAAAATAGCCAAGGATTCAAAAGATAACCACAAAGCCTTCTTTAGCTATGTTAAGAATCTAAGTGGCAACTCGCAGATATGCACTGAACTAGTGCAAAATAGCACAAAATATACTGAACCTACTGATATTGCCAACATCTCGGCAGATAGATTCAGTGCAAACTTCACCCCCCTCTCACCTTCAAAAGGGCCCACAACAATACCGGAAAAGTGTAGTGTCCCAAAAATCACAGACGCACAGGTGAAAACAGCTCTTTCAAAAGCCAAAAACACAGCAACAATGGGACCAGATAGTGTCCCAGGCTGCGTCTTGCACGAACTACAGAACGAACTAACCCCCCCACCTAAACATGCTGTTCAATCTCAGCCTCTCCACAGGCTACGTGCCCATAGAATGGCGCACAGCAACGGTTATTCCTCTCCACAAAGGAGGGGTCACAACTGACCCTGGTAACTATTGCCCCATAAGCCTGACTAGCCTGGTCTGCAGGGCTATGGAGAGCATCATCATGGAACTCATTAACAAAGACATTGGGAACCTCCAAACACTTGACCCGACCCAGTTCGCTTTGTTAAGGGCACATCATGCCTACTAAACCTGGTTGACTTCTTCAAGACTGTCACCAAGGCCACAGACGAGGGAAAGATGCTTCACACAGCCTACCTTCACCTCGCCAAAGCTTTCAACACCATTCCCCACTCAGGTATTACAATAAAACTCACCAGCCTGAACATAAACTCCTACATCAAGAGACAGGTTGCCAACTGGCTTACAGACAGAACTCACACGGTAAGAATAGTGGGCTCCAGGTCAGATTCTAAACCAGTCACAAGTGGTGTCCCGCAAGGCTCGGTCCTGGGACCCTTACTGTTCGGCATATACATCTCAGAAGTACAGGCAAACACAGGAGGACTCTGGCTAACCAAGTTCGCCAATGACTGCAAACTGGGAGCCATAACTGACTCTCCAGCTGACACAGACA
>NC_056747.1:605104163-605114163 GCF_019279795.1 Protopterus annectens
ATGGAAACTAGGGGCTGGCTAGGATGCCCTGCAAGACTGCAGAGGCAAACCCTGCCCTTGATTAGGAGAAGAGAGGCAGGTGGTAATGCTTGGTAAAAGTGTGAACAGATGTCCAGGTGGCAAACTCCAGGATGTCCTTGGTGGGGACTCCTCTGAAGAAACCTGCAGAGGTGGAGGCTGCTCTGATGGAGTGAGTCCTGTCCTGACCCCCTTGGGGGGAGGCTTTCCATGCTGTTTGTAGCAGAAATTGATGCAGTGTGCTATCCATTTGGAAATGGTTTGTTTGGAGATGGCTTTGCCTTCTGCCCCTGTAGCAATGCTAACCAGCAATTGATCAGACTTTCTGAGGGATTTAGTCCTGTCTGGATAGAATCTGAGTTGTCTGTGCACATCTAGAGAGTGAAGAATCCTTCCCCCTTGTTCTGGGGAATAGGGAAAAAAGGTGGGCATATGAATGGATTGGTTGAGAGCTACACTGAACACCACCTTGAGCATGAAGGACTGGTTAGTTCTGAGGGATACCCTGTCTGCATGGAAGATGATGAAGGGTTCCACAGGCATGAATGCTTGCAGCTCAGAGACTCTTCTGGCTGATGGGATGACCAGAAGGAATGCGGTCTTCCAGGAGCAAAATTGTAGCTCTGCAGAAGAAGCTGGTTTGAAAAGGGGCAAGGTGAGCTTTTCCAATACAAAGTTAAGGTCCCAAGCTGGTGTAGGTGCCCTTCTGGGTGGCCTCAAGTTACTAGCCCCTCTCAGGAACTGTTTGATCAAAGGGTGTGAGAAAAGGGGCTGCTCATTGTGAAAATGAGCAGAAATAGCAGAGGCAGAAATGTTTATAGAGGAGAAAGAGAACCCACTGTGTAGTAGGTCAGCTGAGTAACCCAGGATAAGAGGGAGGGAGGAATGTGCCGTATTGGCTCCCTTAACCTGGATCCAGGTGCAGAACCTTTTCCATTTATCAACATAAGACTTTCTGGTGCTAGGGCGTCTGGCTTCATGGATAACATCCAGAACCTGTTTACTAAGGTTGGCAGATTGGTTCAGGGTTAGAGAATAAGCCAAGCTGCCAAATTGAGTGTCTGCAATTGGGGATGCATGAATTCCCCTTCCCTCTGGGTCAGGAGGTTTGGAATCTGAGGAAGATGCCATGGAGGCAGCTGGGACAGACTGCGCAGCAAGGGGTACCAGTATTGCCAGGGCCAGTCTGGAGCTATAAGAATGGTCCTTGGTTTTCCTCCCTTATTTTGAGCAGTACCTTGGGGATGAGAGGTAGGGGAGGAAAAGCACAGACCGACAGATTGACCCAGGGGAAGGACAGTGCATCCACTTTCCAAGCCATGCAGTGATGCTCCCTGGTGCAGAATTTGCTGAGCTGATGGTTGGTGTGGGAGGCAAAAAGGTCGACCTTCGGGGTTCCCCAATTCTGAGTTATTAGGATGAAGGTACTTCTGTTGAGTTGCTACTCATGTGGATCCAGAAGATTTCTGCTTAATTGGTCTGCCAGAGAGTTGAGAGAACCTGGTAAGAATTGTGCTAACATGTTTAGTTGCATGGCAGAGGCTGTGTGCCAAAGGGTCATGGCCAGCCGGCATAGAGAGTAGAAGTGAGTACCCCTCCTGCTTGTTGATGTACCACATCACAGTGGTGTTGTCTGTTTTGATCAGGAGAGCAAAAAACAGAAAATCTGCTGTAAGACTGGTAGAGCGCTTGATAAAAACACACCAACGTCGAGAGAAAAAAAACTTTGTATTAGTATTGAGGAAGGGTATCAACCCGAAAGCTTTGCTATTTCTATAAAGTTTTTTTTCTCTCGACGTTGGTGTGTTTTTATCTTGATCAGGAGAGCCCCTGGAAAGAGAAGGGGCTTGAAAACTATCAAGGTGTGCTGCACAGCCATCATCTCTTTTTGATTGATGTGCAGAGGGATTTGCTGTGGTCTCCATTGGCCCTGTATGCACCTGCCATCCAGGTGTGCACACCAAGCATAGTCTGATGCGTCTGTGGTGAGGGTCTGGGTGGGGGGGGGGGGAGGCAGTCCCTTGATGAGGGCGCATGCTGTTGCCCATTAAAGAAAATCTTTTCTGAGGCAAGGAATTATAGGTAGTAGAGTTTCCAGGTCTTGAGAGTGTTGACACCAAAGGCTCTTTAGGTACCACTGAAGTTTCCTCATATGCAGTCTGGCATATGGAATGAGTAGCATGCAAGATGTCATGAACCCCAGAGCCTGCAGGATCTTCCTTGCAGGTAGCTGGAGCCTGGTAGCTAGATGAGAGAAGTAGGTTGTCACGAAAGTTTGTTTCTCTGGTGTAAGGTATGCCATCTGGGATGCTGTGTCCAGACTTGCTCCCAGGAAGATTATCCTTTGGGTAGGCTCCTGCTTGGATTTCTTTTCATTGATTGTGTATCCTAGAGAGATTAGGAGGGTCTTTACAAAGGCCAGGTGCTTGAGCAGCTTTTCCTGGGTGTCTGCCTGAATAAGGAAGTCATTTAAGTATGGGTAAATCTGAATATTTCTTTGTCTGCAAAAGGCAATGGCCAGAGCCAGACATATTGTAAAAACTCTGGGAGCAGTAGATAAGCCAAAGGGAAGCACAGAGAACTGAAAGTGTTGAGATACTGCCATGAAACGGAGATATTTCCTGCACGATTCCCTGATAGGAATGTGGAGGTAAGCCTCTTTTAGATCTAAGGTGGCCAGCCAAGCATCCTTAGAAAGCATGGGTAGCAGCTGCTGGAGGGTGAGCATTTTGAATTTTGGGATCACCAGGAAGGTGTTTAGAATGGATAGATCGAGGATGGAGTGCCAGGTGTCCTCTTTTCTGGGTACCAGAAACAGTTTGGAGTAGAAGCCTTGCCCTATCTGTTCTGCAGGAACGTGCTCTACTGCCCTCATAGAGAGCAGTGAAAGGATTTGCTTTTGAGCCTCTGACCACTGATTTGGTGGTAGATCTGGGAACCTGCTTGGGGTTGCAAGGGTGTGGAAGGAAAATTTGTATCCCTGAGACACAATGTTCAGGACCCAGTGGTCCTTGGTAATGGTGGCCCAGGTGCTTGAGTGAAAGGAGAGTTTTCCTCCTAGGGGTGAGTAAAGGTGGGAAGAGGGAGGGGGTGGAAAAGGTGAGTCATTATGAGTTCTTACCATAAGGGGGCGGCTTAGAACTCCCTGGTTTTGAAGTGGATGTAGTCCACTGCTTAGATCTCTGCATTCCCTGTGGCTGCTGTTGGGGGGGGGGGTCTGTTTCCAGGGGGCCAAGGCTGGGCTGGTTTACTGGGAGCAGGAAAGGACCAGTGTTTGGAGGGACACTGCCTGCTGAACCTACAGGGCTGGACCTGCAAGAAATCCTTAACTGTTACGCATAGATTTTGCTTTTTCTTCCATCTTTTTTAAGACTTCTTCTGCCATAGTGCCAAATAAGTTATCTTTGTGCAAGGGGGCATCCAACAGTTTAGATTAGACATGGTCTGGCAGGGGCTGTTCCTTAAGCCATGCATGCCTTCTAATGACAGATCCAGTGACTGCTGCCCCGCAAGAAGCTTCAAGGGTGTCAAAGCCACAGTGCAAGGTGTGTTTAGTTGCTTGACTTGCTGAATGCATTAACTCTTGTAAATCTTTAGATTCTGCCCAAGCAGGAAAAGACATTTTTTGTTCAAGGAGTTCCAAGGAATGTTGCTAAAATTTCAGCATATGGAACTGACAATTTAGTGCCCTGATAGCAAGGGTAGCTGAGGTGTATACTTTTTTACCCCATCTGTCCAATGCTTGGGAATCCCTGTCTGAGGGGGTGGGATTCTTAGAAGAGGTTGCTTTAATCCCTCTTGGCCCTTGAGAAATGATCTCAAGGTCAGCTGTAGGATTTTTAAAAATATATTTGTGTGAGTCAAGGACTCTGTAGTACCTGTCTTGATTTCTGCGAGCTGGAGGAAGGGTGTCAGGAGTCAAGCTGGATTTGAGGAAAACATCTTTCAGAACATCCAGGACTGGGGGGATGGCCAAGGGTTTGTGTTGTGGAAGATCTAGGAATTCCCAGAGTCTCTTTTTTGGACTGAAGGTAGTCCTGACTCTCCCATTGGAAATGCTCCCTTAAAGTATGCAGGGTTTCCCCAAAGAAAAAAATCCTCTGGGAGAAAGGCTGAAGGAATGGAATCCTCTGCATCAGAATCCTCGTAAGTAGAGAGGGGTTGCATGTCTTCATATTGAGATGCATCAGATTCATCTGACTCTTGTTCAAACCAAACTACAGGGGACAGATCTCTTTTCCTTTTGGAGGGGGTAGCTTGGCTTCCTCTGATCAGCATGATAAGGTCTTTCGCCATTTCAAGTATTTGAGACTGAATCAAGATAGCAGGTGCCTGAGAGTGGGTCGTCGGACTCTTGGGTGTGGTTCGTACCCTGGGCCTAAGAAATTCAGTCATTTTTGAAAGAACGGTAGCCGCGAAAGAAGACTTCGGTTTGTGTTGAGATTCGGTAGTGCAAAGGACTTCCTAAGAAGCCAGTGCCTGCTCAGCGGCTCCAGACCCATCCAAGGTAGAGAAGATCCCAAGATCCTTAGTCGAGGAAGAGTTTTGTGGACTCCAAAAAGGTCTTGGTAGTGACCTGCAAATCAACATAAGTGGGCATCAGGGGCTGCAAAAGTGCCTCACTGAGTACCGGAGAACTGATGACTAGCTTAACGGAAGCGTCGCCAGTAGGTTTGGACATGTGCAGTCTGTCTCTGTCTTTATCTTTACGTTTTTTGGAAGATCTTCTGTCGGATGGCTTACCAAAGCCATATCGGAATTTCAGGACTACAAGCAAAAATATCTGGCTACAATAAGGGCTCGACGATGGATAGTTCTTGTGTTGACTAAGCGACAACGGGGGACATCGTGGTCTGGGCCTAAACAAGGGATGCAGTAAGAGTGGAAGTCTCGGTGTGGTATTTGCTTTCCACAGGAACTTTTTCTGACATTGGTTAGTGCAAGAAAAAAGGATCTCCAACGGGGTACTTAGCTTTAGAAGACTTCAACTTCAATTCGGTAGACAAAAACTCAGGTAGCAGCTGACCGGTATTTGTGCGCACTGCTTCTGCTTCGGGCTCCATGGCAAGAAAGACTGATGTAATGGCATTGGCTGCCTTACTTTATACACAAACACTTTACTGAGAATGAAAACACTAACTCAAGAATAGAGAAGTCTTCCGGGATGACCAGTACTCCACTTTATTATAATAGAATGATAAAACAATAGAACTAGTAAGTCCAAATGAAATGAAGTGCTTTTCATTTAGCACAATGGCTAAACTTCTTCACATTTAAAACCATAGTTAAAAATTTACTTTTTTATATATCTACGTATCAGGCTTAATTAGACTTAATTAAACATGTGGCCAAGTCCAATTAGTTTTTTAAAAACATACAGCTATGTAGTACTCGACTAAAAATACAAAAACATATAAAGGTAGTATATTTGTGTATATATAATAATGTATGAGAAATGTATAAGTTATATGAAAAAGAATATATTGCATGAAAATAGATTATTTAAATAATCACTGACCCAAAAGCAGCAGCCCTAGAAGAAGCATCTGCTGCATCATAACTTACACTTGAATGAAGAGCCACCTGGGAAGAACTCCCTAACAGGGAAGGGCAGAAATTTAAAGTCTGGGAGATCAGAAATAACCTGACAGGCCTGGGATAGGAGAGCCAACAAATACCTAAACATATGAGCCTGATAATTAACACAGGTATAAACCTTCTTGATTAACCTTTCCATTGTCCTGCCATTTTTATCGGAGGACAGTTACTTAAGAGAAGAAGGCAATTGAAAAGGCTTGTCAGAAGCTACAGACACCACTGAGGGATCAGCAGAAGGACATTTGTACAAAAACTTACATTCTTCAGGCACCCTATAAAATCCACAAGGTTTCTTGGGAGAAGGGGGCTGGGAGTCTGAAGCCTTGAAAGCATTGAAAAATGCAATCAACAAGGCAGCCAAAACAGGAGGCACAGCAGAAGGTTTAGGAGAATCCATCTGCAGCAACTCATAATACCTTTTATGAACCTCAGAAACCTAAGCACAGTCCCATTTAAAGAACTCCATCATCTTGTAAATTGTATCCCCAAAAGAAAACTCTTCAAAGGGAGTATCAGGACTGGTAGATCCCTCTTCGTCTGATCCATAGTCCAAAGGAGAGGGAATCTGAGAATAAGCAAGGGATTCCTCATCCAAATCTAGCTCCTCCTCAGAGGAATCCTGTTCCCTGTGTCTTTTTAGGGGAGTAAAGGGGGAGTACAGGGTCACTTATCTGTAATGGCTTAGTGAACCAGCAACAGAACAGAAGTTTGGACTGGCGGTAAAGCAGTTCTGAAGATGGTGCATCCGGACATTACCTTTATGCCCTACGCTATGCAAGGAGCATAGGTGTGACATACGGCGTACCTTAAAGCAACCTAAAGGCTTTGGCATACCAGCCAGATATGAGACAGCCCTTGGCAAGGGATCCCTAATGTAATGAATGCTGCAACAGCAAAATGCAAGTTTCATACAAGTCCTTATAGGTGGAATGGCAGATTTAGGTAAACTGGACACCTGAGCATTCATCTATAAATCTGAAACTTTTACTAAGATATATGTCAAAAAAAGTGACTGAGATATGACCTTCTACAAGAGGTGTACAATGGCATTTCACTGCAACAGGATGAAAAGTTGCAGAACTTTATGCCAGGATGAGTATTTGACAGGGTGAGGAATGCAACATATATGCTCAGACTATATATACATACTGTTTGCAACAACACTTCCACCTCCACAAATTTCTCAAACCACAACAGGATACCAAATGCTGTTCTTATTAAAAAAGAAACCACATACTAGAAAACAAGAATAATTTATTCTAGCGCCTCGATGTAGCCACCTTCATGGAATAAAAAAGTTACAAAAAAATACACTTTATATACTACATTCCTAATTACATCTCATCAATCAATTAAACAATCACCTTTTAAAGCAGACATTTCCAATTCAATTCATTATTTAAACCTCTTGGAATTAATGTATTATATTTTAAAATGTAAATACTTTCTTTATACAATAACTTTTGTTTTAATAATTCATCTGTAACATCCATGCATTCAATTTGTTCCAAAATAGTACATTACAATAAGTCAGTATTACTTTCGTGGAACATTTTAAAGTGTGTAGCAATCACTTTATCTTCCCTACAATGTTTTATATCCCTTAAATTTTCCATGAACCTTATGTGAAACTCTCTCTTTGTTTCACCTATATATTATAGGTGACAAGAGCATTTTAGAGCATATATAACTCCCTTGCTTTTACAAAAGAAAGTGCCCCTAGGTTCAAATTTTATATGATTCATACTGTGAAAAGTAGTTACAATGTGGGTGCATATATTGCACCTACCACATTTTAACATTCCCTCAATAGATGGAGCTCTAATTAACTCTATGGTCGGCATGGTAAACATACCATGAACAACCATATCTCTTAGATTTTTCCCCTAGTATAAGAAAAGGAAGGCTTACGTGGAAAAATATTAGCCAAAAACTTATCCTGTACCAGATACTTCCAATAAAATTGTATTGATTCTTTTACTTCCTTACCTTTGATATTATAACCTGTTACAAAACATATAGGAGCCAGTATTTTCTTCCCTCCTTCACTAGCCCTAGTCACAAAAGATGATCTTACACTCCCCCTTCTGTTGTTTAGCCCTTCTATTTCCTTCCAAACCCTACTTTGGGCTTCCTGTATGTCACAAATATTATAACCTCCTGCTATAAACATCTTTGTAGTTTCATTCATCTCTTGTGCCAACAAAGCTTTGTCACTACATAACTTAGAAATAAGTAACATTTCACCATAAGGTAAAGCTTTTAAAACGTGTGGTGGATGGCAGCTTGTGGCCCAAAGGTACTGGCTGCCATCTATAAATTTTCTATGGATATTTGTTACAACCTTCCCATTACTATTCCCTTCTAACCTAAGATCTAAGTATATGACTCTATTACCCTTCTGTAAGCCATCAAAGGCTAAACCAAATGGATTTTTATGCAACTCTTTTGTGAAATTCTCTACTTCTTCCCAACCATTCTCACATATAAAAATCAAATCATCTATATAACGAAAGCAAGAATTAACATATTGTTGCATAAAATGTAACAAACAAAAAAGAAATCTCAAAAAAGCCATAAACAGATTCGTTTACATGGGGGCAAATGATGCCCCCATTGCTGTACCTTGTTTTTGCCTATATAATTCATTATAAAATAAAAATTATTATTTTTAAACAGAAATCTACCAAATCTGAAATGAAACAGGAAAAAGGACTATCACCTATAAAATATTTAATAGCCTTTATTCCATCCTCATACTTATTACTTGTGTATAAGCTTTTAATATCCAATACCAGCCAATATTTCTCTTTATTCCATATTATACGGGAAATTTTGGCCAAAAAGTCAAAACTGTCTTGTACGTAAACTGATGATTTTTGTAAATAAGACATCAAGATTTTATGTAGCACTAAACTGATGTTATGCAAGAAGTATTTACATGCAGATATTATAGGCCTACCAGGGGGATTCTCTAAACTTTTGTGAACTTTAGGCAAGCAGAAAAAAAACAGCCTTCTCACTATTCCTGTTAAACAATTTATCTTTCACATCCTTTTCCGTAAAATAACCCAACTTTACACTTTTATCTAACATTTTTTCATAATTAAGTATTGCTTGTTCATATTCCTTTCCATCACACTTAACATAAACTTCAGTGTTCTCTAAATGTTCCAATCACATCCTGTAATACAGCAACACATTCATGATTACTATTTTATTGCCCTTATCTGAAGGTTTTATTACTAGGTCCTTCCTATTGCACAATGCTTTTAATGCCTGCCATTCTTTCAAGGTCAGATTATAATTTATATCACTTTTATTACTTTTTTACAAATGTTATCACCATCAAAACTTAACATGGGGGGGAATATATTTACTTACTGTTGGAATACTAGATACATCTATTTTACAGAAAGCATACAAAATTTCCACATCACTACTATTGTCAAAAAATTCCTCCTCATCTTCACAGCATGAAAAAAAACTTGTATCTGAATCACTGTTAGAAAACACATCTCTGTCACATAAAATAGATTTGTTTAAATGCATGGAAAAATGATATCTCAAATACAGTTTATGTACAAACCTAAACATTTCCTGCTTCAATACGTGGCTTCTTGGTATTACCGTAGGCACAAACTTCAAACCAAGGTTTAATACAGCTATTTGTTCTTCTGACAAACAACACTGAGAAAAATTCAATACTAAATTTGATTCAGAACATACCTTAGCATCTGAATCTCTTATTATGGTATTGTAGTGTACCTTGTCCTTGTTTATAGTCTGTCCTTTGTCCCCCATCTGAACCGCAGCCATTATACCCTCCGTTCCGATTCAGTTTCTGACCCTGCCGTTGTTGGTGCTGTTGCTGGTACTGCTCTCCCTGGCCACGAAAAGTCCAGCGATGCTCTTCAGGTCTCTGTGGTTGTGGCAAATCTGGGAAATCCTCATGGTCGTCCACGCTGTAATGACTGGTACCCTCCGAAGACATGAAGGAAGTAGAAGCCGTCTTTTTAAAACTCACACACTGACGTGGTTGCTTTCCTGGCTTTCTACTGGTCTGCAGTTTAAAAGCGTGCCCTGCTTCATAATCGTTGATATCCCTAATCAGCTTGTTTTTCTTATACTCAATTATATCAGCTTCCAATGAAAAAAGTTTCTTATTAATCCTTTTAACAAAATTATTGCTGTTCTCTGCCCCCAGCAAACGACTTTAGGTTTGAGAAAGTTAAGTCAGTTCTTGTTTTAAATTTCTATGCTTTACTTGGTCTCTCTCTAATAATATGTGCAACCATTCTATTACACACTTATGAGAGGCTTTTAACCAACATTCTTGAAACTGTTGTTCTACTGGGCAATCTAAATTAAATGGTGTACTTGG